>NW_028328258.1:0-64170 GCF_054136105.1 Typopeltis vanoorti
TACCACCACTCCTTCCGTATGCATCTATCGCCATATTTTAAAGGGCACGCGGAATAACTATGTCCTCAGATTTTCAAGTGTGATAAACTTACTACGCTGAAGAACTAACACGTCAGTGAACCAGAAGTCAGAAAACAGTTGTTTCCTCTCAGCGCAGACAACCCCACAAACACCAAAATTCTAAATCATTAACTACTGAATAGCAAGCTTAAGGATTCGGAGAGGAATTAAATAACAGCATTACCATCACCAAATCACGATAAGAAAGGGAACATAAAACGAAAATGAATAATAAGGCAGCAAAACTCGAAAAACAAACAACCATTGTATCCAAACCTTCATCTATTATTTCACTGAAATCCTTCCAACAAGTTATACTTGAGCTATATGAATACACATATAATGAGAAGGAAACACGCGACACTACTTTTCCTCATGCAGATGGTCTGCTAAGATATGAGCTGCATCACTGCTTTCCTCAGAAAGATCGTCTCTTCACATGAACTAATTATAGAATATGACGTCGCAATCAGCTGTCGAATCCACAGGCTTGAATTCCAAAGCAGATATAACCAGCCATAAACAAAACAAATAAGTCATCCCCAAATAAGTCGGATACCTCGAGCATTCTATTAATCATTTAAACTTTTGTGAAACAGACTGCTATGATCGTGCATCGTTTCCTTGACCACTTCCCAGAGTACTCATGTGTAGGAAACAGACTTCCATATCATACAACAAAACATTTCAACCACCGGTGTTCACAACACATCGCTGTGCTACGATACAAACTAATGAATGACAATAATCAGTTACAACTGGAATACACCACAAAAGCCTGTTAAGCCTTCAGATAATTGATTGCTTTCAAGTCTTGATTATACGTAATGGATGTCTATATGAATAAAGCTGGCAGCGTAAATTTTGGAATTCATTCAAAGCCACAATAGCAATATTACGATGAGTACTTCTTGGAAGATGGAAATGTTTACTGAACCATGAATCCATTCCTACACCAGATAGATAGAAATGGGAAGATCGCAGTCTAATATTAGTTTCACTTCTGAATGTGATCTCCAGAAATACGCCCACTGATATGCCCACTAATACGAACAACTAATGAAAAGGTCAAATACAGGAACTACACAAGTTTCTTATGAAAACTTTGACCAGAGAGCTTACGGGAATACACTCGTCGGTATTTATGAATTGCCCTAGCCCGACCTTATAGGTGACACGATTGTTATCAAGCGCCCGCATATTCGCCTCCTATTGGTCCAATTTAATAAATGCTTTAACGCATCGACCGAGAGTTAGCTTACGAAAAATACACCTCTCCCACGTTTCAAGTTCCTTAGATTTGAAAGAGAGTTTTTGCTGTCTTAAGGTTTCTGCCTGTTCTCTGGCGAAAACCAACCAGTTTGAAACCGCTGTCAGGTCAGTGAAACCTTATCAAAATGGACCAATAGGAGGCGAGTATACGGACGCTTGGTAGCGATCGTGTCATTTATAAGGTCCGGCTAGAGCAACTCGTAAATGCCGGCGAGTGTATTTCCGTAAGCTCTCTGGTCAAATTTCATACGAAACTTTTATAGTTTCTATATTCGACTTTGAAATAATGCTGGATTTAATATCCACTTCATTTTTCTAACATTTGCATCGCCGAACTAAAGCCATTTGGTTTTTTATTTTACTAAACAAAAAGTCTTTTCCTAACGATGCTCTACCAGAACCCTATATCCGATACATTTTCACAGGTGTTATAAATCCAACTGCTAACTTTTATCAATACGTAAAATATACGAGGGGGGTGGGGGTTGTAATAATCACCATGGCGGAATTGTGGTGTCTGACATGTCTTCTTATATATCCTAAAAGAAAAATAACAAATTATTTCAAGTTGAAGAAACATTGGGGTTAAAGGGTTTTAAGATATCTTCTTTCTTGTGGTTATATCAGTTACTTTAATAACATTTTTGTTCTAGGTGTTTATCAGAACATTTCAACTACCCTTCTAAAGTTTCAGCTCACTCGCACTGATACATACACTCATACAGAACATAAAATTACTTCTACAGAATATTTTACATCATTTGATGAAACTACATATATTTTCATCAAATATTTTTCCGTATCACAACCACATACCACAACCTGTAACCCACAGATAGTCGCTCTTCAAGTCCATGTTTTGAATGTACAGCCAGTCACCTATGCATGAACTGACGACAACAGTAAGCACATGAAATATGTTCAGCGGTTTGAATTGTTTTTATTTCAGTTGCTTCGGGAACCGTTATTGCATTACAGCATCATTTTGTCTATTAATTACACTTCTTCTTATATTTGGTTTTCCTTTGTTTTTGGAAATGAAACCAGAATTTTCAGGAGCAAAAGTATTTCCAGACCAAGTGTTTCCAGACAACGGGAATGGCAATTGTCGACTGAGCTGCAGAAGGTCCACGTTCACTGGAGGAAATGTAATTGTTTAGTAACCACAACCTTTTCATGTTTGGAATACTGGCAAGAGAAACTCTGATAAGATCAAGCAAAGGCATATAAACTTCAGAGATTCACCACTAAACATTTGTTCTGATCATAAAAATTCTAATGTTAATCACGCAGTAATTTGTGATAATAACAGCTGCTGGAATCACCATAGGAATCCCACACTATTTTTTATCAATATTAAAACAGGCATATGGTAAACAAATAAGCAAGTTTATGTGATTATGAAAATCTCATTTGATATGAAAGGTCTGATGCATCTAATGCATTGTAAATCAGACCTCCTTCTTCACGTTACAGGATATAAGAAAAGTTTCTGACCTCCTATCAAAGAAAAATTCTCCAGTGATAATATATGTAGGTGTACTAATGAATTTTATCGTCTTATATAACTAGTCAATGCTTGACCACACCACAACGATTTACAAACACGAAAATTAGTTACCCGTCTTTACCATAAATACATATAGCAAAATAAATAACAAAAGGCATTGCAAAGTGGTTCATATCCCGTCTGATCGTAATAATAGACGAGCACAAGATGAACTGCCTATAGTATTCTGTACTCAATTGCCACATAACGTTTTCTGTGGAAGAAAGTGCATTGCTCAGGATAACTCGTCATAATGTTTCTTACAACGTTATAACCTTGACATCCTGTGGGTTTTGTCTGCGCTGATTGAGCATTAGCCCATCGCGATCTAGCAAGTTAGCAGCAACATCATTTAGTTTGGCTGTATATTAGCTAGCGTAGTTGACCGAGAAAAAAATAAGTGAAGAAATGTATTGAATAACGTATTTCTTCAATTCCATTTCAATACAGTACGAAAAATTATTTTCACTTCTTCAGAAAAAAAAGATCAACTGAAATTCCTTCACGTGTATTCTCCTAAAAGGAATTACTTGATATAATTATTTTTTATATTTTACTAAGATTTAGTTTTTCTCTATTTTCATGAATTCTATGAATGCTTTTCTCTATTGTAGGGTGCAGTTCCTTATCGCGTGAAGCAAATACATGTAATGAATGCCTCACTTATAATAAGAGCAATTTATTTTGCTGCTCAATACGTTCTGAGCGAGAAGATATACAAGAGGGTGAGTTTGAACTTTCGCCGTTATAAATGTTTTAAAATTTTCTAATCGTTCAGTTTAATGCTTTTCTTATTGAAAACCTCGAACTTTTTGCAGAATGGAATAAGACTTTTTTATGCTACTCCTATTTCTTCATCCGATATTCTTAGTCAGGAAAATATTTCAATTTTTTTTCATTTATAACAATTCTGCAGCTCTTTAGGAAGTTTCTTCTAGTATGGTACATAATCCACAAATCGAGTCAGAGATTAAAATTTTTTCAAGCCATTTTGGCATATGAATAAACTGGGTATTAGCTCCTTTACACCAGGAAATAATATCATCTACAACCTGAATAATTATCACAAACCTCCTTACCATCTCCTAAACTCGTATAGACTTAATGCATTCACCACTTAAACTGGTAAACTGTATCGTTCACTCACTCACTACTCAACGAGAAAACATCTAGTTCTAGCCCCCGTCGTTCTTAACCATACACAAAGGTATCTTCCATTTCTCATCTCCCACCTTCCATATGAATAAAACTTTCATAGCATAATACCTTATAACACCTTTTCAAAAGGTTAAAGATCCCCATCATATCACCATTCATTCTCCTGTTTAGTGTCCTGTCTCCAGCCCACATGCTCTCAATCTTTCCCAGTAATCTGCATTCCGTAATTCGGATAGTATCTTTTTAGTCTTCTTTGCGCCCTCTTATGTTTTTTTTATCACTACTGAAATGTTTATTCTCCAGGAGACCAAATATGCGCACATTAGTCCATGTGCTGTCATATCAAGACCTTTTAAACATGCAAAATGATTACATTATTCTATTTGTCAAAATTGGTTTCGAAACCCATACTTCAAATTCTTATACGCCAATGTCACAAGTCCCGTCAGTTTTATTTTTTATAGCATAATTCGCCAATATAATATTCCGTTAGAAACATTATCTTGCCAACGAGTATAACTTTACATTTACTAACATTAAGCTGAGAGTCATTATCATTTGCCCACATTTCCAGCCTGTTCATATAATTCTGTAAGTGCCGGATATCAGTAGCATCCATGATTAACCTGCCTATGTTGTCTTCTTCAACAAACAAATGAACGTCCCCATCAGATCCTTCCCAATACCATTAATTGAACAAAAATCTCCCAAGAACTGATCCATGTAGTAGACCACTCGTCACTTATCGAAGTCAGTAGTTTATATTCCTTCCAGTCACATATTCTCCAGTTTATGCAAAAGCATTTCATGTGGTGTCATTTCATGTGCCTTAGCAAAGTCGAATAGTATCATAGTTTAACCAATCCCTTCATCCAACTCACCCATTACATAATTTATTATAAATATGAACAAATTGCTAGAACATGGCTTCACTTGAGTAAACCCATGTTGTTCTTTGCAAAGTACAGCTCGCCTTTCAAACCATTTCTGTATGTTTCTCACATACTTCACAAATATCTTCATCGTCACTAAAGAGACATTGATAGGTCAGTAGTTAGACACATTGGTTTTTCCACCAACCTTGTACAACGAAATTTGGAGTGGGTAAATAGAGCAGCAGAATTTTGTTGAGGAATAAGGCAAGAACAAGGAAACAATAAGGCAGTAGAGGTCAAAAACAATGATCTCATGAAGGTAGTTTCTATTCTTATAGCGAAAGAAATAATGCAGTGTGTAATTTAGACAGTGACGATGGACGGTGTTTGTTGTAACTGCAAATTTGCATTCTGTCAAGAATAAGCTGTTTGATCCGTATGATTATAATTGATGTTGTATGTTATTTATAATGGAATTTATGCCACACATGTTGGTTGAATTAGTTTTTTTTTATTCCTCAGATGTGAAAGTAGATTGTGATAATGTGTTCTACAGTTATATCAAATTTCGTTTATATTATTATTATTTTTTTTAAACGGATTTCTCGTTTATGTCTATAGGATAAGAATTAAAACGAATAATTCTTCAAAGAATAATATTAAACGTGTTTTACGTTTTGTAATAATACAATAATTACTTAAATATAATCAAAATATAGAAAAACTAACTAAATTATGAAAACAAAAGAAGACAATTTGAGTAAATTAATCAAAAATTCTAAAAGGATAGGTAGGAGGAATTCTTCCTAACATTGCCTCCCACATACCACTGAACAGTCTCCACGCAGGACCTAGCAGAGTACGTTGCCAGCAGCATTGTGCACTAGCTGACTGGGATGCCTTCTGACTTGTTTTCTTTCTGACGTTTGAGTCCGTGTGCCTACGTCATGCGATACCACTGTTTTAACTGTTGTCTCCCCCCCAATGCCAATGAAGAAGATATGAAGTCTCCAAGTACATTTGGCCTGCCCTTCAAGGAAATGGAGGCTTCCAACCTTTACGGCTGAGTATAGAATTCCAAAACCTTAGGAAGAATTCCACCTACTCATCCTTTTAGAATGTTTGATTAGTTTACCCAAATTGTCTTCGTGTTTTTTCTTTTTTTAAATTTAGTTAGTTTTTCTATATTTTAATTATTTTAAAGTATTTATTTTATTTTATTTTATTTTATTTTTTTACAAAACATAAAACACTTTTAATATTATTCTTTGAAGGGTTATTAGTTTTAATTCTTATCCTATAGACATAAACGATAAATCCTTTAAAAAAATTTGATATAACTGTAGAACACATTATGTTATTTCTAATTAGACTGTTTTAAAGTCTAAACGTATAAAACCAGTGCTTCATGTTTTCTGTGCTGTTGCAGGTTGTTTTTCATGCTGATCTGGAGTCGTTGCATGAGTATATTCCTCCAGCCCTTCTTCCTTCAGATTACAGCGGTTATCTTGGGACAATACAAGAGCTCTCGGTGTATGATAAAATTGTCAAGTGGTATCCCCAATATGCTCAAGAACTTAACTTAAGTAAATGAAGAAGGAAGTCCAGAGGGCGGCTGGATGACTGGCCACCTCATTTTATTGATTGCTCACTTATAGAATTTCCAGGGAAGTGTAAAATGCATTGTGTGATTGTAAACATGAAATTCCACACCTGAAAAAATTTAGAATTTCTAAATTTAGCATTGTAATTCATTGACATTAACGAAAACGACGATTAAATATTTCTTATTTTATACTTAATGGTGTTAACTTTGAAAAGTGGTACATAATTAATTCTGAAATTTTCATTTTATTCCACTATATGAAAAGATATGGTTATGTTTTTGTAATAACTACACATTTTCGATTTAATTAAACACGAAGATAAAATATAACGTTGCTGAGTTATTGTGGGAATAAACATCATTCACTGAAATCAACCTTGAAAGACAACTGCAGAAACTTAAAATTAATTAAACAACCTGTACACTCAATGAACAAAACCTTACAGATAGGGGTGATCGGAAGTTGACTCTGGTATCTCCCGCGCAGAGTGAAACGTATGCACACCGAACCCATGTGGTAAATAGGAAGACATCGGGGCTTCCCAATAGTGTGTCACAATTGACAAACGTGGATAAATGTGGCAATCTTTTTTCTGTTCAGAGTGGTGGGGACACTGTGACGGTTTGGGGAGCCTTCTCACGAGATACATTAGGTCCCTTAGTGGGCGTGTGAAGAGGACCTTAAACTCTGGGAGCCACCAGAATGTGATGGCTGATCACCGACACACTTTCATGGCTTTCACGCATGCTACAGCTGATTGTCGCAACCACCCAGACAGGTCTCAAGGAACAGTCATTTGAGTTGAGGGCCATCCCGTGTCCCCTAAGGTCCTTGGATTTAAACCCGATCGAATCCCTCTGGGATGCCGTTTAGCGAGATATCCGTTCCATGTATCCAGCACCGACGTCTCAGGCGCGTATTGGACAACACTGGACTAATGCCATGGAGGGGTTGGTAAAAATTTGTGCTGTTGCACTTAATGCTAATATTCATTGGATTAGGCATTCAGGAATGTGCAAAAATTGTTATTTTGCAGTATGCATTCAAATATTTGTAATAGGGCGACCAATTTTCCTTTCGATTATTCGCTGCGGTTATAGTAGACCTTTCGGGGGAATCCTGTAACCCCTAGAGAACGCATCTACTGGGTGGCGGATAGGGGACCCCACCATGTATGTATGTGTGTGTGTTGATTATAAGGAAAATGTCACTCCTATGGTCCCCTATCTGGATCTATCCTCTTCCTCTTCTAATTTGAGGAAGATCCACTCACTTTAATCTTTCCTATGAGGCCTTATCAGCCAACTCTTCTTATTTTACGACCCTTATGCTATTAGAGTACTCGAGGGCCATGGGGTCTTTCCATTTCTGGCCTTATAACTATGTCCCCTCGATAAACCTTTACAATAATTCTTCTCTATTCTTCTATAATCTATTCTTTCCCCTTCAATATACCCTATTCCAGTTATGGGTTTAAATTTGGAAGAAGGCTAGTTCAGAAACCTTAAAGTAACAGCCCTAACACTGAATTATCTATCGTCAGGCTAGTCACCTGACATGGAGAACATAATTCTACTTTTGAACTGACAGATGAAGGTAATCGGAATGAATCTATCGGAAACGACCCTGGAATGGAAAAGATAAAAGGATAATGGAAACGACAAAATATAATACATATAGCAAACTGGAATGTAAGAGGAATAGCATATAAAGAAAGAGAATTAGACCAAATATTAAATGAAATAAATTTTAAAATAGCAGTAAAAACTGAAACAAAAAAGAAATTAAAAGGAACCATGAGAACAAAAAATTTTAATGTGATATATACAGTGGAGTTGATAGAGACCAAAGAGCACAAGCGGGAGTCATGATGTGGATTCATCACTCCCTTTCAAGACAGTTTAAACATTAAAAATTATGGAAATAAAAAATAATAGAAGCTAGAATAAAAATAGATAGAGGCTATTTAACAATAATTAGTTTATATCCCCCAGAAGAAGGAAGATAACAATAATATTGAATTTTATAATCAGCTACAAAACATATATAATAAAATAAATAAAAACGATTATGCAATTTTAGCAGGAGACTTTAATGCAAGACTTGTAAACACGAAAATTAATAATAATATAGGAATATATCGAGAACATACTCTAAACAGGAATGGTAAAAAATTGATTGACTTTGTAGTTTATTCTAACCTACAAATAATGAATTCTTTCTATAAACATAAAGACATACATAAATATACTTGGGCAGCAAGAGGATGGAAATCAATATTAGATTATTTTATCTTAAATGAAAAGACATCAAAATTTTCGTTAGATGTTAGAGTTCACAGAGGATATGAAATAAGCAGTGACCACTTCCTCGTTAAAATAAAATGAAGATTAAGATCTAAATGGCTACAATTAACAAGAACAGAAAGGCAAATTTGAAACATTTGTTTATAAAACTAGACTATTAAATGACACAAATATACAACGAACAAAGAATTAATCAATATCTAGATAAAATAAAAGAAAATGAAGAAATAGAAATAGAATGGCTTAATATAAAAACAATACTAAATGCAGCAGCAAATGAAAGCTTAACAAAGATCAAAAAATTCAATAAAAGGAAAAATCTGAAGAAATGGGATGATACAACCAAACAAATAATCAAAATTAAATAAGAAGCTTATCATAAATGGTTAAGCAGTAAAAGAATAGAAGAGGAAATAGAATATAAAAGAATAAGAGCCATAGATAAAAGAGAAGTCAGAAAAAGACATAGAGAATCATAGAACAAATTTGTTTCTAATTTAAAACATTTACATAAAATAAGACCCACTGTATATAAGATTTTGAAAAACTTAAATGCAGATACCAAAGAAAACATAAAATTAAATACCGAATTGAAATTAGAAGAATTTCTAAATTGCTACACAGACTTGTGGACAGACAAATATTTAAAAAAAGACAACTGGCAAACAATTAACGAAAAAAAAAACTAAAGAAGAATTAGAAATCAGCCTGAAAGAAACAAGAAATGGAAAATCACCTGGAGAAGGTAAGCTAGGCTCAGAACTATATAAATATGAAGGAACAAGATTCAAAGAAAGACTACTAATAATTTTTAATTAAAATCTATTCAACTGGTATTCCCCAAACGGAATAGAAAAAGGTTATTGTGTTTCCTGTCTTTAAAAAAGGTAGTAGAGATGACCGTAAAACTATAGAGGTAAAGTATACTAAATTGTTGTTACAAAATATATAGCAAACTTTTAAATAGCAAACTAATGGAATATTCCAAAAACTTTATTTTAGAAGTAGAGAGTGGATTTAGAAAAGGACGATCATATATAGACCCGGCCTTTTGCCTATAATAAATAATAGAGAAAAGAAATGAATACAATTTAGAAACACATATTGCAATTATTGACTTCGAAAAAGTATTTGATAAAATTAAAAGAAGCATTTCATTTAACATATTAAAGGAAAGACAAATACCAAATAATATTCTAAAAGCTATCACAAGTATATATGAAAATAATCAAATACAAATAAGATTAAATCACGAGCTATCATATACTAGAGAGATAAACCAAGGGGTTCAACAGTAATGTCCCCTCTCAGCAACTCTTTTTAATATTTACTTAAATGAAATAATAATAAAAAGGAATAAATATTTCCATTAAAGTATTAAACTTTCTCCTACTGTTAAGTTAAACACTCTCCTTTTTGCTGATGATCAAATCATAATTACAAATTCCGAAGATAACTTACTGAAAGTCATTTTACATCTAAATGAGATAGCCAAAGATTATGGTATGATAATATCAACAGAAAAATCAAAAACTATGGCCTTTAAAGGACAAGATCCAGCAAGAACTAAAATAGTAATAGATAACAAAATCTTAGAACAGGTGAATTCATTTAACAACCTAGGATGTATGATCACATATGAAAATGAAAAATATATAACCCTAAAACTTGCAAAATATTTAAAAAGAACAGGTGTAATTAAATCTATATTTAAACCAAAGCTAGTTCAAAAACAAACGAGACTAAACGTATACAATACATTAACCCTACCAGTCTTAATGTATGGAAGTGAAATCTGGACAATAAAACAAAAAGACAAACAAATTTATGAAATAAAGAGAAATTTAATCCCACATTGAAATAATGTGGGATTAAATATCCCCTTAATTTAAATAATAGACAAACAACGATTAACAACAGCAGAAATGAAGTTTATGAGAAAAACTGCAAAGTATACTCTATTTGATCACAAAAAAATAATTAAATTATGAAAGAATTAAACCAAGAATCAGTAATAGAAAAAATTAAAAAAATATAAACATAAATGGATGAAACACGTTCAAAGAATGAAAATAGAAAGATAACCCAAACAAGCCAAGTACAAGAAATTAGGAATATTATCATACTTGATAGGCATGATGATGATGGTTATAGTAGACAATATGATGCTTTCAGATTTCGATTGTAAATGCGGCTCTACTTTAAAGACACTAACTTAAATCAGAGCCGCATTATCACTTGTCTCTTTATTACATTACACTTGTATCTTTATTACACTTGTCACATTGTCACAGGCTTTACAGATGATAGTACGCTCCATTCCTAGTACCCTCAAGCATACTTTGCAATGCTCAAACTGCAGACCTTGAAGATGGTCTATATTCTTGGGATGATTTTGAAAAGAAACTTTCCCTGGACCAAATCAAGTATATATATATATATATATATATATGTTAAGAATACCAAGCAATTTTTTAAACCTGCTTTTACTCCATTTCCCAAGTAAGCAAACAGACAAATAAGTCAAGTTTGCGTCTGCAAGTGATGCAAGTCTAGCTGATCCTACAGGTAGTGCAAGACCAAGGCAACTCGTGGTAAAGGTGGAATGAGCTCTGATGTTGATTATTTAAATGGTTTAGGAAGCTTCGTAGTCCCTCTAAACCATGTTCCCAGATAAGGAAGACGTCATCTATGCAACGTAACCACAATTTAGGTTTTAATATAACGATCGAAATAGCTCTCTTCAAAATCTTGTAAAAAGATGTTTGCTAAGACTGGGGACAGAGGGCTGCCCATAGCTAACCCGCTTGCTTGTTTATATATTTTTTCTTCATAGCAGAAATAGCCGGAATTAATGCAGTGCGTTAGTATAGGAAACATTTTCTTAGAAACCTTGTCCTTAAGAAGAGTCAGAACTTCATCTGTAGCTACATTCGTAAAAAGAGACACGATGTCAAAACTCACCATTCTGTCAGAGTCTTTGAGATTTAAATTTTTTATTTTTGAGATGAAATCCTCAGAGGTTTTGATAAAGGAGGAGGAATTGCCAACTAGATGTTTTAAAGAAGCTACAAGATATTTAGACAGATTGTAAATAGGTGAGTCAATACCTTTCACAATAGGTTTTAAAGGAGTGTCAGCCTTGTGGATCTTAGGCAGGCCGTACAAACGAGGAATGAGGAGATGGAGAGAGCGGAGAGATATTCTTTTGTGTCTAGGAAGTTCAGATGTAGATTTCAGAAGATTGTTAGTATGGTTATGAAGTTCTCTTGTGGGATCACTTTCTAGTATAGAATAGGTATAAGAACTTCATAAGTTGTTAATCTTTGAACGATAGTCAGATTTGTCTAAGATTACAGTTGCGCGTTCCCTTTATCAACAGGTAAGATAATAATATCATCATCATTGTTAGTAACAGGTGGATTGCTTTTCTTTCTATCGGAGATAGATTATCTGTAGGACGACGACTGTTGTTCATAGTGAAGAGACCATCGATGCTAAGCAGACTCGCAGTTTGTTTTGGTAACTGCGCAGTATCCTTTTCGACTTTTGTAGGAAAGAGTTCTTTAGGAAAAGAGGTCGGAGAAGGAACGAAGTTAAGACCTTTTGAGAGCATACTAAGTTCTGCAGGAGAACGTGTGTGTGCGTATTTGTTAATCACAACATTTTTTAAATTTTGTGAGTTGATATGAGGTTGGAGATTAACCTTCAGACGAGGTTAATGTACATTATATCAGGGAATATCAGAAAACTTTGGCAAAAATTGGACTTTTCATGAACAGGTTAGTCTTCTTGAAAAGATGCAAGTTTCACTCTCTCATCCCCAAGTTTTTAGAGTTCAAAGAATGGATTCGCACTAAACGTGCTTATGATATCTACCGTAAGGCTAAACTTGATTTATTAAAGGAAAGAATCGCAGATACCAAGTTCACTTTAGCTTCTTTTTTCTCTAAAAGAGATTCTTTGGAAAATAACTTAAGTTCATTTTTAGATAACAGTTCCTGGATTGATATTAAAAACATAAACTCTCTCCGTGCTTCTCTCGCAACACTCCAACAAATTAATTCTTATCAGAAAATTCAATCAACTTAAACAGGAGCAAACTCTCCAATCTCATATCAACTCATAATATTACAAAGATTTTGTGATTAACAAATCCTCATACAGACTTTCTCCTGCAGAACTTAGCGTGCTCTCAAAATGTCTTAACTTCGTTCCTTCTCCGACCTCCATTCCTAAAGAACACTTTCTTACAAAAGTCGAAAAGGCTGCTGCGAGGTTACCAAAACAAACTACCAAAAATAAAAAATTTAAATCTCAAAGACTCTGACAGAATGGTGAGTTTTGACATCGTGTCTCTTTTTACGAATTTAACTACAGATGAAGTTCTGACTCTTCTTAAGCACAAGGTTTCTAAGAAAATGTTTCCTCTACTAACGCACTGCATTAATTCCGGCTATTTCTGCTATGAAGAAAAAATATATAAACAAGCAAGCGGGTTAGCTATGGGCAGCCCTCTATCCCCAGTCTTAGCAAACATCTTTTTACAAGATTTTGAAGAGAGAGCTATTTCGATCGCTACATGAACACCTAAACTGTGGTTACTTACATAGATGACGTCTTCCTAATCTGGAAACACGGTTTAGAGGGACTACAAAACTTCCTAAACCATTTAAATAATCAACATCAGAACATTAAATTCACATCAGAAATAGATATGAATGGCATTCTTCCATTTTTGGATCTAAAGATCAGTAGATTACCTGACTGTCTTAAATTTTCAATTTTTCGAAAAACCACCCACACTGATAGATATTTGCATGCCTCTTCTCATCACTTCCCTCCTCAAAACCTTGGCATCATCCCCACTTTTGCACATCGTGCAAGATGTCTTACTTCCACAGAAGAAGACTTTCAAACAGAACCCAACTTCCTGAAAAACAACTTCAAACAGAACTCAACTTCCTGAAAAACACCTTCTTAAATAATGGATATTCATCTCGTAAGATCACTAAACGTTTGAGACCACGTCAACAACCTCGACACGAAGATGTATTCAACCCTATCACTCACATCCAGTTACCGTTTATTAGCCCTCTTACCCCAAAACTATCTAGGATTATGAAGAAATTCAACATAAAGACCGACTATACCACTCTGCCAAAACTTCGTTCTTTTCTGAGTCGACCAAAACCAAAACACAACCAACTGCATTTTGCAAGTGTTTATAAAGTTATGTGCGACTGTGTTCTATCTTATTATGGCTAGACAGATAAATCTATTTCAATACATCTCGAGGAACATAGAATTGACATTTCCTAGAGTAGAACACGAGCGAACGCCCTTTCCAGTCATGTTCTTTTCTGTGCCAACTGCAACCTAGAACAACATCAACACCTAATTGATTTGAACCGCACGACCAATTTATATATATGCAATGATGAATTTGAAAGATGAATTGTAGAATCCGAAGAAATAGTTCTGGACCCTTCGCACATGAACAACAATACTGAGCTACAGTTTGCCTGATTCCCATAGCGCAGTAATCCAATACTGGAGCTCTAAAATTAGCTGTCCCTCACATTCAACACACGCTAACAATAGCATGCGGTCACCAATTCAAATATGACTGTTACTATTCTTCTTCTTTTTATTAAGCTAGAAAGTCCATGTTTTTTATCTTGTTAGTTTTATAAGTTTTGTGTTATTTCTTACTCACCTGAAGAAGTCGGGACACCGATGAAACTAGTTGTGATAGATTAATTTTTTTTGTGTTATACTTTCTCGGGTTCCAGTCCGTTAAATATTAATTTTCTAAATGTATACATCCCGAGTAAATTTTAATAACAATGTATATATATATATATATATATATATATATATATATATGCATGAAAATGAATTTTTAACTTGGGGATATTGTATATTAGGATAACGAAGTAATTTTATAAGCGTGGTTATTTTTACTCCTAATCCCAAGTAAGCAAACAGTTAAGTTTGCACCTGAAACGTAGTTCATGTCTAAAGATGGTACAACACCAGGGCAACTCATTGTAAAGGTGGATAAAGCTCTTATCACTATTCTTAGTATTTCCCATAATGTAAGGCACATCTCACTAAAAGATGTATACTGCAATACATTATGGGTGGGATCACTAACAAGACCGGTTTCAACCTTTTTTGAGGTCTCCTCGGTGAGTAGCTAGACCCTAAATACCAAGGTTTTAGTAATACAGAGCCTTATCAACTTTACCTATACAAGTTGCTACAAGGTGCTTTTATTTTTAATAAAAATCTCTGGAGGAGATATAGATGAAAATGAATTTTTAACTTGGGGATACTGGATATTTCAAAAAAGGTTGAAACCGGTCTGGGTAGACCCGTCCCATAATGTATTGCAGTATACATTTTTTAGTGAGATGTGCTTTACGTTATGGGAAATACTAAGAATAGTGATCAGAGATTTACCTCCTTTACAATGAGTTGCCCTGGTGCTGTACCATCTTTAAACTTGAACTACGTTTCAGGCGCAAACTGAACTGTTTGCTTACTTGGGATTATGAGTAAAAATAGCCACGCTTATAAAACTATTTGGTTATCCTAATATATATAGTTCAAGTCTAAAGGTGGTGCAACATCACGGCAACTCATTGTAAAGGTGGGTAAAGCTCTATACACTATTCTTAGTATTTTCCATAAAGTAAAACACATCTCACTAAGAGAGATGTGCTTTAAGTAAAACTAGGTTTAGAATAGCTTTAGGTCTTAGTAATACAGAGCCTTTTCAACTTTACCTATACAAGTTGCTACAAGGTGTTTTTATTTTGAATACGAATATCTCTGGAGGAGATACAGATGTAAATAAGTCTTTTTAACTTTAGTATTGTATATTAGGGTTGCCAAGTAATTTTATATACTCGGTAATTTTACTCCTAATCCCAAGTAAGCAAACAGTTAAGTTTGCGCCTGAACGTAGTTGAAGTCTAAAGGTGGTGCACATTTGTATATATGTATATACACATACATATATACATACATATATACATATGTACACACACACACACACACATATATATATATATATATATATATATATATATATATATATATATATATATATATATATATATATATATATATATATATATATATATATATATATATATATATATATATATATATATATATATATATATATATATATATGTTAAAGATACCAAGCTATTCTAAACCTGGTCCTGGTTTTACTCCATTTCCCAAGTAAGAACAGACAAACAGACAAACAAGTCAAGTTTGCGCATGCAACTGTAGTATCAACTATACCTGCAACACTTGCAGGCGCAAATTTGACTTGTTTGTTTACTTGGGAAATTGAGTAATACTAGGTTTAGAATAGCTTGGTATCTTTAACATTTATTATACCCGAGGCAAAATACTTTCTACATATATATATGTATATATATAAATTTTTGAACTAATTTTTAATATAAATTTTACTAAAGGAAAAATTAACATTATTCAATTATATATATTCGCCATCGTTAATTATTACCTTATTCCAACGATCTACTAAGTGTAGAGTTCCTTTTTTGAATTTTTTTTTTCTTTGGAGGCACAAAATGATATCAAACTCCTCTGTACATTGTCTTGCGAACGGAAGATTTTATTTCTTATGCTGTGTTCTAAGGACCTGAATAAGTGATAGTCACTAGGGGCAATATATCCGGCGAATATGGAGGATGTGGTAGAAGTTCCCATCCTAACTGCCTAATTGTAGAGTTCCAATTGCAGAATGTGGTTTTCCATTACCTTGCTGCAAAAATTACCCGTTTTCGCTTGACAAGCGCAGGACGTTTGATTAAGAATGCTTGATGTAGTCGCTCTAATTGTTCACAGTACATGGCTGCTGTGAAAGTCTTACCTTGTTTCATGAGTGCGTAATGAATAATTCCATGAATATCCCACCAAACGCACAACGGAACCTTTTGTGGATGAAGTCCATGTTTAGGTGTTGGAATTGGAATTTGAATCGGAGAATCCCACTGTTTTTTTGCTTTTAATATTCTTATACAGCACCCATTTTTCGTCACTAGTTACGACTCATTCCAAAAACTGGTCATTTTGTTGTCTGGTCAACAATGAATTGCAAATCGTCCTTCTCTGTGATCTATTGTTGTCTGACAGTTCATGCGGTACCCATCCACTCTGTTTAAGAACCTTGCCACTTGGAAAGTTGACCATGATGAATTAAGTTTCTCTGCTAATTCTTGTATGGTTTGTTTTGTATCTGATTCAACGAGAGTCTTAAGTGCATCGTCTTCTAGAGTAGGAAGTCTTCCAGATCGAGGACGATCAAAGAGATCAAAATTTTGTTCTGAAAATCTCTTAAACCATCGCTGACATTTGTTAACCTTCAATACGTCTCCATAAGTTGAGCAAATGATTTTGGTGGCCTCGGTAGCATTCTTTCCTTGGTGAAAAAAAAACAGCATACAATGACGTAAATGCTGCTCTTCAACTTTAAAGTCCGCCATATCAAAAAAAAAAAAAAAAAAAAAAAATCTGAAATTTAAAAAAAAATTTAAATAAAAAAGTAATCCTAATATTTAAATAAAAATCAAATTTAATAATTCATGTAGCAATAAAAAGTATTTCTCATAAAGTAAGAGCGTGAAATGGCAATAAAAACAAATTTTACGTGATGCAATTTACTTGTAGAATCAGCACTTGCATACGACATAAGTTACGCTTCATTGTTTATGTGTATTTTATAAGAAAGATAGGCGCCATAGATAGATAGATAGATAGATAGATAGATAGATAGATATAGATATAGATATATATATAATATGTGAATGCATATAACATAAAGAAAATTACAAAAGTCCAAAACTTACATGTTAACGAGAAAGATGAGAACCACCCAATAAAAGGAAGATCACACTTCTTGACAGGATCGAGGAGAAAAGCCACAAAAGAGGTCAGAATCTCATTATTCGTATTTAAAAAAATATGCAGAAAATACGAATAATGAGATTCTGAAAATTTTTGGTTTCAACAGCACTGCATTCAAAAACAGGGTCATTGCTATCCACTGTAGAACCTGGAAATATAGACCAAGGCTACAGTCTAGTTTTCATTGAACTTTATTTCGCTGTCTATTGGATTTGGATTCCCATTATTATGAGTTATTTTATCGATACGAATAAAGTGATGTTATACTGCTGCTTTTTTGCCAGCTTGATAAAATAATAATATAACCATCCCTAATTGAGGCCTGTGGTATGTAAAGATGCACAAGTGTTACGCTCTGAGCCTAACTTTCGCTTTACTTTCGTTCCGAGCACTTGAAGGAACATTGGTTGCACGGAGGATGCATCAGTGAAGGACGAACAGGACACTTAGGGAAGGTGTTTGTTAGAATTCGATATATTTTTATAGCATGTATCAATGGTATGCACACTATATTATGTGTGTGCTAGTTATAGTGCTAGCCTTAGAATATTGTAATGCGAAAAATTCAAAATAAAGGAAATCATAAAAAAAAAACTTTAGTTCGAAAAAGGAGAAATTCAAACGAGTCATCTTCATCAAGGAATATCAGACATACAAAAGCACAATTACGATCCTTGTGTCGGAAGGAATCGTAGAGTGTAGAGTCTGCATTTAAGTTGTAGTAACACTGCAAGTGTAACTTGGGATTCCTATTTGGAGAATAGAAGACTATTTAGGACTTATTATTATTCATATTTATTTGAGAATCTGAGAAATTTCAGATATACATGTGTAAATGAAGATAAAAATGATCGAAATCTTACTCTTACAATGTACTAAAATTTGCAGTTGATTTAAATTTTAAGTATAAATTTTACTTCTCAAAATAAAACCTGTTTTTAAGTACAGGATTACTTCAGTTATCCAAGGTTGTGTTTTCAAGCGTAAACATATTTACTATCCTTAGTACAGCAAAATCAGTTCTTGCCTCTTTGCGTTACAAACTGGAAGTGAGGCATAAAACATACATACTGACAAACCGATTAAAGTTGATTAGCGACCTGTATTGCAACTGAAGTAGGGCCGACACTTTATTTACGTAACTGCAGAATTCATATATATATATATATATATATATATATATATATATATATATATATATATATATATATATATATATATATATATATATATATATAAGCCTCTCATTTTAATGCCCATGTTGGTTGCTCATTTCTGTTGCAATGAAAGGCGAAAACAGCCTCTGGCGTATACGGAAAGGTCATGACGCAATGATGACATTGACACAACAGAAACCTTACCAGTCACATGGACACTGAGGGTGGTAAGCATTTATAATTTCATCGCAGAAAGCACCGAACGTCCAAGGAATACACATCGGCGATATTTTATTCAAAGGAATTTATCAAAGATTTGTGTTCTGTTCAGCTAGTAAGTACGTTTTATATTTAGCTATTGTTAAAACCCTCACTTTATCGGCACTTAACTAGCGAATATAGTTATAGTTATAGTTATAATTAATGATGTCTGTGAATACCAAGTTTCCGAAAGTAATGTCGTCATTGCGATACCTTTCCACCTAAAAGTGGAGAAGCAGTATTAAAAACTTCTCGCAAGACTTAGTAAGTTTACACAAAACTTCTCTAAGTTAATATTGATAGTAGAAGCTAGATAAAGCAGTGCCAGAAATAGCACTGAAGATAATTTAAGTTACTTTTTATTGTTTACTGAACAAAAGTGATTGAACTGTCTGAGAGATGTTGAAAAGTTAAATTGGCGTTACCATTTCGTGAAAATATACATGATCACGAAACCAGAAACTACACGGTACAATTATGTAATTAGTCTTTAAACAGCCCATTTTTCTGACAAACTGTGCAACTAACTTGAATATTCTATTCTGTAGAAATTATGATAATTATCGTTCAATTCTATTATATAATGAAACCTGTGGAATATTCATTAACTATTCACACGTATACCAAAGTAATTTAAATTTTAATAATATGTAGATATCTCGTCTTAAGTATCTTAAGACATCATCAGTGCAATTATACAAAACAATACTTGGAATTACAACTCAAAGGAACAGTTAGTGCGCATGCTTACACTGGAAGCCGTCTATGCGTAAAGTAGCGTGTTTGAGGAATTAAAAAAAATCGGCTTTAACTTAAAATTAAAATATATCTGATAAATTTATTTTAAACAATTGAGGACAATGATTGCT
The DNA here is from genome assembly GCF_054136105.1 of Typopeltis vanoorti. Taxonomy (NCBI): domain Eukaryota; kingdom Metazoa; phylum Arthropoda; class Arachnida; order Uropygi; family Thelyphonidae; genus Typopeltis; species Typopeltis vanoorti. The sequence goes on from NW_028328258.1 coordinate 20,070, forward strand.
CAGACTTTTGGGATAGTGAGACAGTCATTACGATTCAGATTGGGTCTGTGATGTAAGGCTCCAGCACTTTGTTTATATAAGGATCTATGTAGGAGTTTGGTGGTTTTCCATTGGATCCTGTGGTTAGGGTTTTCAACTCCATGTTGTGCAAGGCCAGATTTGTACGGTTTGATAAGTCGGATGTGGTCTTGATGTTCAGAGATGCGTTTACTTGTAGATCTTCATTTTTGTCCGTAGTAAGACATATTACAACAACAACAACACGGAAATTCGTATACGCCAGGTAGCATCATAGGTGAGAGTTTGTCTTTAGTATTTCTTCATAATTTTTGACAGACGTTCCGAGAATTTATTAAACGAAATTAATAAATTCTTCTAACTATTTTTGTGACTCTCACCGCCGAAACATCGTAAATCTATAGTACTATAGGCGAGAGAATATTATTTTTTACTTTTATTAGTTCTACACACACACACACACACACACACACACACACACACACACACACACACACACACACACACACACACACACACACACACACACACACACACACACACACACACACACACACACACACACACACACACACACACACACACACACACACAATTAACTGCGAAAATGGCGAAGTTGAAACAGATAGAGAGACAATGCGGAACTTACAAAAAGTTGTTGAGAGGCATTTAAATGAGAATAGGTAGAAAAAGAAAAATGAACAGGAAAATAAGAAACAACAACGCAAGGAAACAGGTAAGTCAGGAAATAACGAAAGCCAATTAAGTGACATTGCTAGTAAAAAGAAAAATACTCTATAATAAAACATGCTATAGATGAGAGTTATAACATCGAGTTTTCCTGGAGCGAAAATTAAAACTATATCGCAAATAATTCAAAAACAGAAAAAAAAAAGTAAACGAAATCGCAATAGTAGTAAGTGCGAACGATTTAACGGGCGATAAGTTCAGTATGAGTGAGGTCATGAAAGGGTTGCTGGAAGAGGCGAGAGTGAAGAGTGAGAAATTGCAAATCGTTAGTATTTTACCTCGCTATGATAAAAAGAAATGGCTATGATGGCAAACGATTCGATGCATAGGATATTAGAAGGAATGGATGCAAGTTTTTGATTGTGTTGAGTGAGTTTGGAGGAAGATTGGATTTGTATAAGAGGGATGACCTACACCTGAATGCGTTTGGTATATCAGGAGTCTGGAAAAACTAACTGCTTTGAGACCTAACACAGATAGTCAAGGAAACTAAATTATAAAGGGAGGAATGGTGTGAATGTGAGTGTAAGAGCGATAATGGTATATAACTGTGTTAATGACGGGAATGGGCGTTGTCATGGAAATGTTGAGAAGGCGAGAATGATTTCGGGTTTGCGTAGAAAAATATGTGCAAAGATGTCTGCATGTGTAAGGTACTACAGAAGAATAGAGATCTGCAAGATGTCCAACTGGGTCAAGCAGACTGCAAACAAGAGTATACAATAGAACATGCAGGTAGATTATTGTGTCTGTACACGAATGCTAGGAGTATCAGAAACAAAGAGGTAGAGTTTGTTGCCTTAGGTTGGCGACCTCAGATTGTAGGAATTTGTGAGACCTGGCTATCAGAATCAGACCTATTAGCTGGTATCGACTGTCAAGGGTACAGTATTTTAGGAAGGATATAGTGGATAGGATAGGGGCGTGCTGCTAATGATATCTGATGACTTAAATCGAGTTGGAATTGAGATCTATGAATGTAGTAATACCACTAACAATATTTCATGTGGCAATGAGTTTGAAGCCATCTAGTGTAAGGTGAAATCTAACAAGACAAATTACATAGTAAAATGTTGTTAAAGACTTGGTGGTTCGGTAGCTGGTGATGAAGAAATGCATCACAAATAGAAAAGGTGAGCGCGAAAAGAGTAATAATAATGGGAGACTATAATTATCCAAATATTGATTGGGTAGCAGTAGAATCTCATGAGAAGAATGAAAATGCATTTATTACGCTGTTGCGGGACAACTTCCTCAAGCAGCATATGACAGAAGGAACTCAAGATCAAAGAATGTTAGATTTGATTATAGTGTCAGAGGGCGTGTCAGTCGAGCTATGTTGTCTCTAATTGGTGACAGTGATCGTGCGGTACTCACTTGGGAAGTGACTAAGTTTATGAATGTTCCATTCAGAAAATATTACATGCTGAACTACAAAGCAGGAAATTATGACCAACTGAGGGGTATACTGAGTTCGGTGGAATGGGATCGGTTGCTGGATGGAAAGAATATCGACAGTGCATGAGAAACATTTAAACAATACTTAAATGATGCGATATCAGAATGTGTTCGGAGAGTTCGAAGAATAATTAGAGCAGGAGTCAAATGGATGTTGTTACGTCTACTTTTTTCTCTATTTTTGTATGACACTATTTGATTAAGTGATCTCTACTCTTTCTTTTACTTCAATATGTAACTTGGCCTCTATCTGTTATTTCTAAACTTTATATACTTCTGTATCGTCTGTATATTTTGCATATCAGATCTTATTTGTTATCTAACAATTCTAAATTAGGGCCCACAGAAATGCCTGCTCACTGATCTCTATAAGTCATCCCCAATTACTTAGACAAATTTATATTGCGCCAGCCTAAGCTTAAGGACAGAGTAAATCTCAGCCTAAGGATGGTTATAAACTCAGATGCTACTAATATAATTCACTTGAAATTAGAAGCCGTAGATATTCTAGTTTGTTTGCAGTCGTGCCCCCTTTTCCATTCTTACATAGGATATCCCCACGCACATATAAAATCACCAGGTTCGTATTTTTATGAACGGTTTAGGTCAGTCAACATGGTCAGAAAAACAAACATGAAAAGTAACAAACAATTTTAATGAATTCATAACAAATTACAATATAAAGAAAAAATTGATATTAATGCTAAGTTAAATCTCTTACGTTTCTCTCACTCTCTCACTCTCAGATAAATGGATTTCTTAATCTTTATAATACAAATTCTTTCAAGTTATCAAATATTTAGTTTACAACTTATTGGAACCAGCTAGGTGTTTAGCACATTATTAATTTCCCTCGAGTGGGTCACGACAACATATCTAGTAAACTAATAGCTCTCATTAAGTATAGTCTCTGGGAAAAATCCCATGTTACTTCTCTTAAACACTATTATTATAATTGCGGCTATTATAGCCTGTTTTGGAAGGGTAAACTTATGTGGCAACTGGGGCAGGGTTAACGGGGTGTGGAACCGTTTCGGTTGTGTGACCATCCTCGGAACAAAAGTTCCGAGGATGGTCACACGACCGAAACGGTTCTACGAAACGATTTTTTCCCTATTCTCCCCCCCCCCCCACAAAAATGCGCCCTATATTTATATATATTTTATTAATATTAACCCGGGTTACCCAAACTTATTTTCCCGCGTCTAAACACACCCCCATGCTCCCCCCCTCTTGTGAACAACCTTCAGCGAGATCATGGAAGTAGAAGACATCGTATAATCAAAAAAGTATGTACCAAATTTTTCAACCTCTTTTATTCTACCTTAATTGCATTCTATACTCAACAATGATGCCCTAAATATATATACCATTTTGAGTATTGATAGCGAATGTATTTAAATAAGAGAACTCCTAAACAAAAATAGGCTATAATAGCCGTAATTATAATAATAGCTCTCAGAAATCAATCCAATGGTATAGAGTTATTCACACATATTTTAATTCTTCATGCTTCTTTTTATCACAAATTCGAAATACACTTTCTTCCGTTTCTGTCAGTCAATTTCTCTAAAAGGGCAAGAATATGTAAAAGTACTTCTTTACTCTAACTCAGGTTCTCTCGGGATTTTCTCCGTCCTTCCTTCTTACGAAATTCCGGCTGACTTGGTTCTGCTGCCACGTGGGAATCACCTGCTCTCCGTAAGGATTTTCGTCAATGCTTTTCCTCTTTGACGGCCTACGTTCGATCTTGCCGTGTTCTGTGGTGGTGCCATGCTGGAATTTCTGGGAGGTCAGCTCTTGAAGATAAGAATTGAACCACGATGATCACTCGAAGCACACAGTGAGAATACGGGAACAAACAAAACGGGAGGGGGGGTTCAATTCTTTTCAGGGTTTATACGCTCCCTACGAGCGCGACATTTGCGAGATTGTCTTCACCTTTGCGTCCTTCCGATTCCTCCCCGACTGGGTGACTTCATCGTTCCTCATACGGGCCTTTCCAATTCCGGGAATGTATGTGTCTTGATGTTTTCTTAGAGGTAGCACCCAAGGGCGCTTACGCTGCTTTTGTAGCATTAGGGCGACCTTTGCCCCTTCTTGCCGAATTATTGGCATTCTTTCACGTGTAGAAAAATCACTGATAATTATTCTTACATTTGCCCTTTTTGTGCAAATCAATCCCTTTCTTACACCTTACATTTATTATATAGATACATTCACTTCAATATAAACAATTCTTATTTTTATTTGCAAGTTGTTATTTCTTTTAAAACATAGTTAAATTGTGGCAAAATCAATGGAAAATTTCTGTTAGACTCTGAAAAGGTGACGTCATTTAGAATGAGGTCGCCCGTTTCAGATCTAACAATGTGTAATCTTATTAACACGTTCATTGCCAATCACGCGATATCGCGCGATGCGAGTTCTCACCAAACGGCCGATCACGCGTTATCGCGTGGACGTCGCTAACTAAATAAAAAAAATAAAAAAAATTTGGCCACCACACGAAATTCCAATTTTCAGCTTGGAAATGAAAGTGTTAAGGAAGAGATTCGTAAGAAAAGGATGATGCGGAAGGAATACCGTTTGCATAAGGATGACGTCTGTTATGAATGTTGTAAGCAGCAGGCTAGAATAGTGACAACTGTTGTACGGAAAGCAAAGTTTGATTATGAAAAGAAAATGGCTCTGCGTGGTAAAGACAACCCACGAGAATTCTATCGATATGCTGCAAGTAAAAGAAAGAATGAATATGAAAGAATAACTCTTCTAAATCCAGATGAAGTGAGGGTTACTGATGCAGAAGAGGTTGTTCAACTAATGAGTGACAACTTTTTAAAAGCTATGAACCTGGTGCACGCGACATTGAGCTCACCGTTACCTGTTCATTAGATGAATAAAAGCAAAAGGTGTGTGACGCTGAGGTATTAGAGCTGTTGAACAAATTGACTAAGAATTGAGCAATAGGGAATGATGAAATATCAGCACTTGTGCCTAAAGAGTGTTCAGCTGAACTGGCCATTCCCTTGACCAGGATGTTTAATATGAGTCTCAGAACAGGGAACATTCCGCAGGAATGATAAGATTGTATGGTAATTCCATTGCACAAGGGTGGTGTAAAGACCGATGTATCCAACTTTCGACCAATTAGTATCTCAGGAGTGCTGGTGAAGATTTTGGAAAAATTGGTTAGGGCCTGCATTCAGAAAGGGATTGACAATGAATCTCTACTTTGCATTAAAGAACATTGGTTTACTAAGGGAAGGCCGTGTTTTAGCAACTTGCTCACATTCTGTAACAATATTATCATTTAAGCAGACAAGGGGAATGGATACACCATGATACTTTTGGATTTTGCTAAGGCTTTTGAAAGAATACAGCATGGCAGACTGCTGCATAAATTGGAGAAAATGGGTTTGGGTTATACAATATCAGAATAGATAAGAGGATGGTTGACTGACAAATATCAAAAAGTGGTATACGGGGGGATCTGCGTCTTCAAGGTTTAAGGACTATTGTAAAATAACCAAGATCTAGTTAGTAAGACACGGGAGGAGCATCGGGTAACTCCGAGGTTTATTAGCGCCACCATCTCTTTTCATGGCGTATGGAGCTCAGATAAGTGTAAGGACTTAAAACAGCTTGGACGTACGCAGAAAGATATAAATGTTCTTTCCTTGAGGGCCCTACATGGCACACTGGTGGCATGGCGTTACAATAGAGAATGACTACAATTATAACTAGAACAGGCACTGGGTAAAACACTTGTAAAGGCTTAGGCCTATATCAAGTTTGGACGAGATGTCTGGACGTGATGTAAGGGTAGTACTGCCCATAACCAGTACAGAGATTAATAAAAAAATAAAATAAATAACAAGTGGTGTACAGCATGCATCAGTGCTTGGTCCACTGTTATTCAATCTGTACATTAATGATATTGGGAAGGATTTGACAAGCAACATACAGTTATTTGCTGATGATGCAAAGATAGGTAGGGTAATCAGGAATGGTGCTGATATACAGTGTTTGCAGAACGATTTGAATAGTCTGGAATTGTGGGCATGGGAAAATAGGTGTCAGTTCAATGTCAGTAAATGTAAAGTCATTCACTTCGGCATGATTATATATATCCAATGTCGTATTATATTGGTGGGATTAGGCTAGAAGAAACTGATGAGGCTGGGGATCTTGGTGTCATAATAGATAGGAAGGTGAAGTTTAGGGCCCATGTGGCAAAGATTGCAAATACAACTCAATATATAATTGCAATGCTCAAACGAACGTTCACTTTAAAGATAAGGATGTTATTTTGCCTCTTTACAAGGCTTTGATAAGACCTCACTTGGACTATTGTGCGCAGGTCTGATCTCCTGGTTTCCGTTGTGATTCTGATATATTGGAGTGAGTACAAAGGAAAATGGTAAAATTATATCAGGATTGTGGAATACTGATTATGAAGACAGATTGAGAATTTGTAGACTGCAGACACTAGCAAACAGAAGAAAGAGGGGTGATATGATTGAGACACAAACTTCTGAAAGGGTCATACATGATCTCAAATGATGGAAGTTTTCAATTTATGGAGGGTTTATATTGGTCGCCCTAACGCCGCCAAGAAGGGCGTGATGGCTACATTTTTCTCTCCGAGGGTGGTGTGTGATTGGAATGGATTGCCTTTGGATGTTGTGAGTGCAAGCAGTGCGAATGAATTCAAGAATAAGTATGATAGCTGGTATGATATCATCTTTAACATTCTCCTTTGTACTCTCTCCAATATATCAGAATCACAACGGAAACCAGGAGATCAGACCTGCGCACAATAGTCCAAGTGAGGTTTATCAAGGCCTTGTAAAGAGGCAAAATAACATCCTTATCTTTACATGTGAACGTTCGTTTCAGCATTGCAATTATATTTTGAGTTGTATTTGCAATCTTTGCCACATGGGACCTAAACTTCACCTTCCTATCTATTAACACACCAAGATCCCTAGCCTCATCAGTTTCTTCTAGCCTAATCCCACCAATATAATAGCTGGTGTGTGTAGTATATGGCATCCCTCGATGAGTCTCTGGCTCCCTGGCGGTCTCTCGCAATAATAATAATAATATAATTCATAAATTCAGGCCTCCATAATCAACTCGCTGGTTTAACATCAGATGGTGAAATTAACGTGCAACTTAAAGAGAGTCATAAATACTCATGCATGGAATTCGAACTCAGGTACCATTGGTTAGACAGCGGACATGCAAATCACTAGGCCAGCCTGGTTGACAGAAAGTGGAAGAGAAATTAATTCATATAAATTATTTATCCTGTTATATTAAACATCGTTTTATATAATATGTTATACTTCAACATTAACCTATTGAATTATTAATATAACTACCGTTTATGTTTTAGCTTTGTTATTAAACAAAGCCAAAACATAAACGATATGAATTAAACTTTCTGAATTAAACAAAATTCATTTTTATTGTTTTGTTCTTCTGTGCAAAATGTTGAGGAAGATAATTAGTTTATTTAATTAAAGAGAGAAGACGCATTTTGAAATCACTGCAAAAACAATCTATATTTATACTGATCATTGCATTCCCAGGAAAACGGTTAAACTCATTAATATAATACAAGAAATCATTTTGAATGACACTGCATATTAATACGGATCAATGCATTCATGGAAACAGATTTCTATTTTTAAACACATTTCTATTGTGAAAGTTGAAAATGTAATGAAATCTCTTAATACCTTTCATTCATAGTTATACGCTTAATTAAAGTTGAGCAGCTTTTACATGTAAACTATAGACTTCTCTATACAAACATTTTTGAATAAAATTTCAAACGGTTTGAAAACAAGAACCAAACCTTGGAGTTGCAAACTCTGAAGAAGACCTTGATTGAGTCAGCTAGGGCGGTATGTAGTTAAGTTGCCTGTAAAGATGGAAAAGTGAGAACCCAATGGTTGACAAAAGAAATTACGGAAGAAGTTATGGAAAAAAAAGCATATCGAAAGTTCCTAGCGAATAAGATCCCGTAAAAGAATATAGAGAAAAATAAACGCGAGCTAAGTCATGTATAAAAAGTAGCTAAACAAAACTCATGGGAAGACTGGCAAGAGTAAGAAAAATAAATATCAGGGAGGTAGCAAAATGTTCTGGAGGCTATTGAAAAAGCTTTGAAATGGGGGACAGGATAATACAAAGGAATCAAAGATGATAAAGGTGATATGACAACTGAAAATAAGGATATTCACGATGTCTGCGGTAATTAGTTTGAAAAACTATGAAACGAACCAGCAGTGACAGAATCATACTAGAACATTTTTTCAAGAGTAGCGCAAAGAAGGGTACATATCGATACTTGAAAAAGCCGCCAAAAACTTAAAATATGGAAAGACACCTGAAGTAGATGATATTCGACCAGAAATGCTTAAGTGTGGAGGTATAAAAATTTTGCAGTGGCACACTGCATAATTTAGAGTGCCTGATCAGCAGGTCGAATTCCAATGATTGGAGTTGGGCTATCATAGTTCCCATCTATATAAAAAAGGAAATAAAACTGAATGCGAGAATTACAGAAGAATTTATCTATTTAGTGTTCCACTAATTTTTATGCAAGAATACTTGTAAACGGGATGAGAACAATTGTGGAAGGGAAACTTGAAGAAGAACTAGCTGGGCACAGGCCAAATTGAGGTTGTCAGAATCAAATTTTCACGTTACGACAAATAGTTGAGAAATCATGGGGATATGACAAGGATAATTTTAGTAGACCTGAAAAAAAGCACACAGAAAGTTGCCCAGAAGAAGCTTTTCAAAACACTGTTAAAAGATGCAAATAGCACATTATACAAAGCAAACCATAGTATTTTTTTAGTTGTCAGTCAGTAGTTACGGTCAATAGTCAGTAGTTGACGGAAATGCAGGAAGTTGGTTTGAAACAACGTTACACATTATCTCTAATCTTATTCATCATCATCTATGGAACATATTAAGAATATAAGGCATTAGGACTTATTATTCTGTAACTAAATTGAATAACTGCCGTAATAAATTGCTGAAAATCTTCAATATAAGACCAGAACTGAAAATACAACATATAAACTGCATTCTGGATAGAGAGCTTATAGGACAAATAAAATATTCAGCTATGACCACAGATATGAGGGTTCTGAGAAAAACTAAAGGAGTGAACAGATGGCATCAATTGCAGAATCACATTAAAATGAAGATATTAGAAAGGAACTTGGGACTGTTAACATTAACAACGTGTAAACAGTGCTGATGTAAGGTGGTCTGGCCACCTTTCATCAGCAAAGAACCAAGTTTCTGCTATTTCATTTTTCTATCAAAGTGAAACTGCGCGGTATACATGGCATGCAAATAAATAAATAAATAAATAAAATAATAAATAATTGAGAAAAAATAAAATGATAAAATACAGAAAGAACCAATAGGATGGAAATAAAAAAAACATAATAAAACTACGTGATTTATTGTCGCGATATAATTACTTACTGTCGTTATCCACAGATTATTCAATTAAATATTAAATCTTACTGAATGATTTGCCACTTTGTTTTTGTCAATTTCTGCGTTATTTCTATAGTTGTTTATATGTTTTCATTAGGCATCATCGCAGATTCGGAATGTTTTTATTTCTTTCCGAAAAACTAAAAATAACTAGTCAGTAAAGTAAAAAAATATAGATCCAGATTGGCATTTATACTATTATTAAGGCTTAATTTGGTATCATACTGTTAATTCTTTATCGGTTATTTACGTAGAGCGAATATAACTCACACAATGGTATTGAAGAGATAGTTTTTGGCCTTTTAGCACTAGTGAGACAGTTGCTATACAGGTGAAACCTAACCGACGCACAAAAATAAATAAATAAATAAATAAATAAATAAATAAAATAATAATAATAATATAATCTTCTGGAACCGTAAATTCTAAGTGGGGCATAACTCCAGTGCAAAAGAATATAATCTCAGAAATTTCCTGATAAATTCTAATCGTTTGAAATTTGATTTTGTTTGACTATAAAATGATGTATCTTTAATATTCTCATTATGTATTGAACAACTAGTCAGTGTTACTTACTGTTTCAGTCCTCCTACCAAGTTAGTAATGTGATAAAATACAACCATATACATTTCATTCTAATTTCATTGAACCTTTAATGAAATACATTTATAATTCTTTTGAAAAAGCCACCTTATTACATCATTTCAAAACAAGAGCAGCCTGTCTTCTAATCAGTTTTGTATTCCATATTAGGGTGTCGTCAATGGCATGCACTGGAATATCCTACAAACCATTGCAGGAGGACCATGATTTACAGGACACACATATTGATAAGGTAGTGAAAAAGATATGCGAAGATCCAAAAACAAGAGACTCTTATCTGCAGCAACTCAAAAAAGCGACACCTGGTGAGTTTTAGTTAACTGTAATCATGCCTATAATAACTTCTTAATTTACCTAAAGTATTAAAGCAATTTAAATCTGGGCTGGAAAAATAAATACAGTTGGCAATTTGAGAACCGCAACAGCTTCCTGAAAGAGGATCTTGAGACAAAACCAGTTGAAAACCAATAAAAAATTTTGTGAATACCACGGATGGTCTTAAGAAATATTTTGTACTTTGAGAAAATGGAATAGGGCTCTTTTATGTAATATTATACAGAATACAATGGAATAGTTGTCCAAGATATTTAATACGTATATTTAACTTGTTTCCTGCAACTGCAACTGTGAATCCCTTTAACCGTATATTGTATGAAGTAAAATATTCGTTAGTACTATTATTGAACACACCGTTTATGGTCAGTACAGTTTGGGCAATACATTGCTAGTGAAACCCATCACTGTCCATCTTTACAGTAATAAATACTACAATAAATTAATTATTACTGTCAGTTCAATAGTAATCAGAAATTTGGAATGCGAAAACATAAAATATGTTTTAATCTTAGAATTGATTTGCCATTTGTTATTGTAGAAATTTACTATTTATTGTTATTAATATCACGTAGACATTCCGCAAATTAGATCCGGTGGATCAGAAAAAGTATACAGATCTATAGATGACAATGTCCTTAAGGAAGAAGATGTGCAAAAAGCAAGAGAGGAGCTAAATGAAAATCCCGAAACACGGGGACAACGCATGCAACAACTCAAGGAAATGCTGGGTAAGACTATGAATTTTCAACAGATTTGAACTGAATTCATTATTATTAACACACGTTAAATTACGATCTATATAATTAGGACATATGGAGTTATACATTAGATTATTTATAATTTGAGATATATAATCATTGTTTCATTTTCTAAAACATTTATTTTGTGTGTTTCAAATGTACATACTGATGGCATTTAATTCACGGTCATCTTTTTTGTATATGCAATCAGAAGATTGAGAATTTATGTCATGAGATAATCTATCTCATGACATATGGAATATCTCTCTGTTGACTTCATGAAACATCACCAGGTGTCTCCCAGAGAGCAGAATATAATCCAAATAATATATGGGAAAAATTTTAATGTTGTACACTGATTATATTTTTAAAATGTTTTCATATTTTAAAATATATTTTTATTATATTTTAAATATTTTTAATTTACTTAAATTTGCGAGATTTACGTAAATTATTTAAAATTTAACTTAGTGAAATACGTTTTTAATATCGTCGACTACAGCAATATTCATTATTTTTTATTTGTATTTATTATTTTTTCTTCACTGTCAGTTCCCGATTTAGTCGATTGTTTTCACAGGCCAGTAAGTTTTTTCCCCAAAAACTAGAGTGTTTAATCCTGAGCTCATAAATATCGACTCCAGCATTCATAGCATGTTGCAAAAACTGGGTTTAAATCAAGTAAAGAGCACACAAAACTGAATTTATGTGCTCTTTAGCTGATTGTAATACTGAAGGTGAGTTAATCGCTCTTATGCGGCCTTGGTTACATTATGCTCCTTAACTGACAGTCCGTTTCTGTTCTTATAATAACAAACAATCTGAGAACACACAATTGGTGGACAACGAAGGACTAGAGAGACAGGATTAAGTGTCCATTTATTAACTCTGTAATGAGTTGATAACAAGCATGGATAACTGTCATGCTACTTGGCTATTATTTAAAGAATAATAGAAGAAAAACGACAATAATTATAATACTTAATGATAAAATATAAATAACTGCGTTTGCTTATTGACACATGAATTTTCATACATAATTTCCCATTTAATTAGCATCGTTTATTAATAACTATTTCGAGTTATTAAAATTTTTATCTTTGATTATTAGTATGTATGATAAATTTATTTTTGGTACAGAGCAAGAAGATTTCGTAGTACCAACCAATCCAAAGTTCCTTTTGAAGTTTCTTCGTGCTAAAAAGTTCGATGTGGAACGGGCTTGCATCGCCATTAAAAACCTTTACAAGACCAGGAAGGAACAAGAGAATTACCTCGTGGTGAGGGATTTTGCAAAGATTCCCAAGGTGATGTGGGAAAAATACATGACGTTCCTTCCGTATCGCCATATCGGGGGAGAATCCATCTCGTTATGTCGTTACGGTATGTATGATTGAAATGTCTCTCAAAATCTATGTGTATGTGTGTGTGTGTTGTGGATGATATATACTTAAAAAGTCTCGAAGTGTATGTTCAACGTCTAATTATTTTAATCTCTGTTTTTTTCTCACTGACTCTCCATGTACCTCTTCCAATAATATTGTTTTATGCGCATGCGCATATAGAAATGATACTTGATCGAGTACATGTTTAGAGATGAACTGTTCGACACCGGTAGATACCTAGCGATACGTAACTGCTGAGTACATTTCGGTAAGCATACAGCACAAAATAATGGCATTTTCTTAAAGGCAAATACTTCGTTAGCAAATTTTGGGCAGTAACGTAAACTTAGATATCTATTTATTGTTCAATACTGAACAAAATTTGGATCAATGTTGAAATGAGATTTCATCAAATCCAACATGCTAATTAAGCTGAAAAAAATGCAACAAGCTGAGATGCAATCATTAAAGGTACAGTGTTCGGAAACTTAATTCTACAGGAAAACACCTCGAAGTTGGTTCATTGGTTGTTGATTTCCGGAATAGGTTACGTGGAGAAAGAAAAGGACGCTTCCTAGCCATCCACAACCGAAATTTTCAGTAGACGTTTTATATTGGAGTATAAGAAGATAACATTTATACCTAAAATGTCGCTGGTTTAGAAAAAATTATTAGAGATCAAATTATAGAGCAAGCAGCAAAAGATAAGTAAATTACCAATTACGAGTGGACCCCTAATTGAAGTTCACTCATTTGTTGCATCTCCAATTGTCATTCGGTATATTCCATACTGCGACATCTTTATTTTATACGTATTTACATGGCTGACATTACTTTTAGAGAAACGCTTAAATATCACACACGAGAATATTAATAAATACTCTCCAATGGTTCAAAGACTGGCACGAAAGGCAACGTTCTGAAAATTTTAATAAACTACTTACTTACTCGATGAGTAAGCAAGTAGTTTATTAAAAATGGAATACGTCGTATAAATGAACATATAATACAACAGATGTAGCAAGTATTTTCAATAATACAACTGAAAAATAATATATTACTAAAAAGTAAAACTACATATGTTATATGTATGTATGCGTGTATTTATATATAGTTTTATGGTGTTAATTTCAAGGACATTATTGCTAAACCACTTAGTAAGTTTCAATATATCATGGTTAATTCTATTCGCATAATGCTCAATGGTTGTTTCAGTATATATTAATGGCGTGTAATCAGAGAAGGATATCAATTTACCAAAACGTTTGTACCCACATAGATCATTTACATATATTAAAAGTAAAATAGTTCCAAGCATCATACCTTGTCGGACTTCTCATTTTATTATTTTTGTTGCACTATGGAAGGTTCCATAGTTGGTATATTGTTTGTTGTTATTTAATGAGAGTTGAACCATTCAAACCAATCCTTTGTAACGGCTCTAATGCCGTATGAAGACATTTTCAAAAGGATATTAATGTCGAATGCTTTCGATATCAGATATCAAGAAAAGCGGATGCTCTGTACATTCTTTTATTTATCCCACCATAAACTTATTCCCTTCGCTGATAACCTTGAATAATGATTATTAAGCAGGTATATAAATTACCAGGTGAGCACGTGGAGTCAACGGCCACTGCCTTTGTTATTCTGCAGCAGCTATATCAACACTGCACTAGCAATTTTGAAATAATGTTTTTTCAGAAAGGACTAAACCGATTTCAATGATTAAAACGTCTTTTTTTTTTAGATTAGCAAGATGATTCATATGATCAAATTTTAAAAGCATTCAAAATAAAAGAAAATAAATTACACTTAAACACGTACACAGAAATAAAAACCAAATACTGGCATCCAGTGTTTTTTTTATAATATATATATATATATATATATATATATATACACACACACACAAAATATTTATATATATATATATATATTTTTTTTTTTTTTTTTTTAAATTCTCACTCACGAAAGGTTATAGCGTGCACTGATATAGTACACTGGTACGGGGAGTGGGCTAAGGAATTTTAATTCTATTTTTATAATTATTTATTTATTTATTTATTTTTGGTAATTTTATTTATTTTTTGCATAGTCCAGAGAGTCTTCTCTAGAGACAAAACCTGGAACTTTTTCACGCCATTTCAGAGGGGGCGGTGATGAAATTCATCTCCTACTGAAGATAATCACAAACATCTATGCCCACAGCAGGATTCCAGCCCACGACTTGTTTAGTTAGTGAGAGGATACTATAACCACTCGACCAACTATCTTGGTAATTCGTTTAATTATTTATTGTTCTGTAATCTTCGAAATTATCGACGCCACATAGTAAAGCATTTTTGGTTTGTTTTAAACTTGCTAAATCTTCGAAGAAATGTTGAAAACAACTCCTCACAAAGAAAAGTCCATTACCAGCACAACCAGAAAGACGCTTCTCACGACCATTCGAACACAAATTGCATGATAATAGTTTCTTATTATTATTAGTAGTAGTATTACACAGTATTTCGTATCTGCTGGACTATCAATTACCTTCCGATCATGTTGAATGCAATGTTGATGTTGATCTGGAATTAAAAAGCAGAATGTCAGTAGCTACTTCAGCAGAAGTCATAAATCTTAAAATTAGTTTATTTTGATATTTCGATGATGCTCGTTGTACAGAATTGCGTTCTAATTTCGTTTCAAGGCGTGAAGAAACATTTATAAGTGCTTTATAATTCAAGGGGATTCAATTAAAACATATATAATTACACATAAGACTAACCCATTTATCTTAAAATAATGGTTAAGAAAGCCGAAGAAGAATATTGTCAGGATGTAGGCCTTTTCAGGACATGTAAGCACGAGAGTTATTATTAAGGTAGTTCGGTTTGTTCCTATAAATGTACTTTTGTGCGTAAACTGTGAATTCGCCTGGCAGGGTGTTTGAGTGCGTGAAGAAAAACTCGTTCATCTAAGGGGAAAACTTTGCAAACTGCCTATGACTCTAGTTGCGCATGGACTTCTAGTGAAACGCCCTCATGATGATTCTTCATTTAGATGGGCTGATACCAAGTCGTACCATCCAGAGGACGTCCGACATGTCTACTATGGAAAATTTCAACTATAAAAACTGCTATCATATCAAAGTTTCATTTTCGGTGCATAGTGTACACTTGAGTTAATAAATGGGAACCCGTTTTATTATAATAATTTTTAATTCTTAATGGATGTACACTCAACGGTAATTTTCATTTTGTTAACAGAATAAATACGATTTCACCGTTCATAAGCATCCCGATAATATGAGGCTGTAGATATCCTTCACACAGTTCGGAGAAAACTAACACGAGTCGTATTTATGTAGAATAAATACTTGTTGGATCCAACATTTGGAAAAATCCAAATGTTGGATTTTTTAAAAATATTAATGTCAAGCACTGATTGGATTTGGAATAAAATACTGTAAAGTATAGGTAATAACCCTCGTATAACGCGGTACTTATACAACGAGGTTTCGATATAACACCGTCTACAAATTGTAGTAATCCTTTATCTTTTTATATATTTTTCACCGTGCGACTTAAAAATCCAATTTCATCTTCGCTAAATTTGCGTCTGCCCGTATCGCGCATGTAGTTATAAGAAGAGAATTTGTATTAGGGAAAATACCCTTTAGCACGCATGTACGTCAGTTTATTGTTGAAAACTGCCTTCGTTTTTTGCCAGGAAAGTGCATTAAAAATCATAAGTCTGTTAATCTCGTGCTGAGTACTTATTTTCTGGTGAATTACATACAATATGTAATGTTTTTTTTATGTAAAAATTTTATTTTTATAGTAATGGCCACGTTCGACCATATCGCAAAAGAGGGCTTTTGCGATATGGTTGAAAACGAAATTAATGAATTAATTGATGGGGAAATAGATTTAAATGAGGAAAAACTGGCAATTAATAGATAATCGAACCAAATGGCAGGGAAAGTTCTGCCGAAGATTCAGATTGTGATGAATCCGGTAAAGAATTCAGTTTAAAGAAATTAACAGAAGGATTGGACTTGGCAAGAAAGTTGGGAAGTTATTTTACCGATAATGATCCATCAATGGAGCGCTCCGGAAAATTCACGAGACAATTGGATATTCGTTTAGCTCCATATTATGAAATTAATAAAAAAAATTTCAGCATAGTGGTAAGGAAGGTCATTACTGACTTCTTGATAACTAAACCTGTAGAGGTATGTGCAATGAGAATTATTCTAATGATGTCCAAGAGGTTTCAAGTGATGACTTCCGGCCACTCATAAATAAAGAACATCTACGAAATGTTAGTTTTGAAGAGAGTGATGACGATTAAAATATGCACTTTATTTTATTTTGTCTAAAACATTTATGTATTATGTGCAATGAAGTTTACAAACAATTTATAATTTTTTATAATTTTATACTATGTATTTGTTTCATAGTTTGTAACCATTCTTAACTTACATGAATTACCTTAATTAAATAAAAAAATATTTTTGTTGGATATGTCATTATTGTTTATATAATAATAATAATAATAATAATAATAATAATAATAATAATAATAATAAAGGATTCGGAACATAACCCTACTTTTTCTATGTGATCTGAATCTCGTATTACGCGATTTACATAACGCGGCATTTCTGCGGACCCTAACATCCGCGTTACAGGAGGTTAAATGTATGTTATATCAAGTAAAAATGTAAATGATGAGCATTTCAATTTAAGAGTCAGGAAAGGTAACTTTCTAAGTAAAGGTTTCCCTTTAATTGAAAATTTTAATCGAATTTATTCTTCAGTAACAGCTACCAGTACGGATTCAACCCACTAATACTAATGATCTCTTTCTAGCATACTTTGGTGTCGAAGAATGTACAGCTGTTGATACTGCTCAAGCATTGGTATATCTATTCGAATGTGACAGCGATTATGAGCTAAGTCAGATACATGGCGGTATAACCATTGCGGACTTGAAAGGTGTCAGCTGGAGTAATTTTTGCTGTCATATGGGATTGAGAGCACTCTTAGTTCTCCTTAAAGCCAATCTGGTAGGTTATCAGAATGCTGCTGTAAAATATGCTTAACGAACTGTAATTCTAAATATTTAGCAATGAATCTATCAAAGTTTGTTATGCAAAAAAACTATTTGCATTATTGATATGGACAATGGCGAATATAGAACATAAGGAATGCAGAAACTCTGTGAAGGCCTTTTTATACTGAAAGATATATTTATATGTGATATACCCAGTTTTAGTTGGGCTTATTTTCAATTTAGTATTGTTCTAGTGTTAGTATAGATGCTTTTTTTTTTTGGTTCTTCTCTTCTTCTGTTTCGTGGAAGTCATCATCATTATCATCCTCATTATTAGTATTGGACTGCTTCTCTATATTTCTTCCATTTTGGCCAGTCTTGTGCATCTTCCCATCGTAAATATCCACAACAACTTCTTATTTCATTATCCCAAATTACCACTGGTCTACTTGGTTTCCGATAACCATTTCTTGGTGTCAATTCTGTTGTTCTCTTTGTCCATCACTTGTCAGGCATTGTCATCGAAAGTCCTTCCTATCGGTTATTTCGGGAGTACACTCTGGTTGTAAAACTTTCTTTTTAGACAGTTTAGTAAATTGCATTTAAATATCTCTTTATAATGGTTACAACATCCTGCTTTTATTCTCTATGAATTTAATTATCAAGTTTATGGTTGTATGTAATGATCTATCCTTGATATTTGCATGAATTCGCTATTTCAATCTGTCTTTGATTTATTTCAATTTGTTTTCATTCCGAAGTATTTTCACTAAATAATATTTTTGACTTATTCATAATTATTTGTAGACCTGATTTCAAAAACCATCTGTTCTAGTTCTTTTGGGGATGTTGCAATTAGAGCGATATCATCAGCGAATCGTGTATCATCAGAGAGAGAGAGAGAGAAGAGAAAGAGGACTGAATATTGATGAATAACACTTAAGCAATATCCACCAATAGGCAATATCCATCATTCCTCTTTCCAGACGAAAAAGTCGTTTCCGATTAAAAAAATCCTCTACCTTATATATATATATATATATATATATATGAGTTAATATATTAATATAAATATCACATATTCCTGTATGTATTAAAGCATCAAACATATTACAGAGGACTATTGAGTCTGAGGCTTTTTCATCCTCCATGGAAGCCAAAGAAATTGATATATTATAGTATTTTTTTCATTAAGTGATTAATGGGTGTAAATGATCTAAAGTTTAGAATGATGTTCTGAAACCTGCCTGTTCGTTCGGTTGATGAAAAAAAAAATAATATATTGTTCATTCTTCCATGAATAATTTTGTAACCACCTTATGATGGACTGGTCAATATGTTATAGGTCTATAATTTCTTATGCCAATTTTAGCACCTTTCTTATATACAAGGAGGATTTTTACAGCAAGACAACTTTGAATGGTTCTTCATGTTCTTACACAATCGGTATACAATTCTGTTAGTTCTATACGCGAGAGATCTCCATTTTTTTTTCCATTTTATTAACATTCCATCAAATCCAGGTTCATTTTCATTTTTATAAGTGGATGTTTTACATCATTATCTCTGACCGCATATTCATTATAGTTTTCAGTATTAATCTTATTATTCTTTTCCCTATTGTTGTTTTCTATTACTTTTCCATTATTTGCATATACTTGTTGATAAAAATAAGCTATGATCTCCAACATGTTTGTTCTATTTGTAATCAGTATTCTAATTTCATCTTCTACAGCTGTCATGTAAAGTTCACCTGCATTATCAAGAGGAATTCTTTTTATTGTTATCATTTTTATGGCTGTGCTTATCATTTTTATATTGAAAAGTCTGACATCCTTTCTTATCTTTTTTTCTGATAGTTTTGCAAAGATCAGTATATTTTGTTTCTTACACAGTGCATATTCTGTTTCATGTACTTCAATTCTCTGTTTGGTCTTTAGTGTTCATTCTGAATTTGTGAATTTTTGCTCTCTTTGAATTCTTGGATACATTTTCAATATTATTCATTATACATTTTCTTATGATGCTGATAAAATATTCAATGTTCGATTTGTAAACTGAAAATTTGGTCCATATTTTTAATGCACTTTTCAAAATTTATATGAAATTTTTCTTTTTTCATTTGCATTTGTAAGTAAATTTCATTTGCATTTGCATTTATGATTCTTGTTTTCTAATTGGAAGTATAGTTCGAAATAGATTTCATCGTAATAAATGAAAAACCTTAAGACTTGGCAAAAGTACACATAAAAATACTATTTTTTTTCTCCTTTTTTGTGTTGTTTGGTACTGTATATGGATGGAATGTAGGCTTTTTTTTATGCTGGTGATTTGTCATATGTACATACCTGCTAAGGCTATATTAACTCTGTTGGTATAGTTTCCAGAGTTCATGTTTTATGTTCTGTAGCTGTCGATGTGTTTTAAATTTCTTGGTAGGTCGTTGAGTAGAGCGGGCATCAGATGCGATCTCACAAAAGTACCACATGCGTTGCTGAAGGAGCTAGGGATTTGAAGAGTTGTTGTGGGTCGTGCTATGCGATTTGTGTCTTTGCTGCTATGATAGGCGATGTTGAAGTAATCTCTTAGTAACATTATGTAGTGTTTCAGATTTTTAATGCTCAGGATTCTGTGTCGCCATAAGCGGTTCGGATATTGACTGTTGTGTATAAGGTCTCCAAATCACTATTGAAAAAATGTTGTGTATAAGGTCTCCAAATCACAATTTCCCTGTATAATATTTCTAAATTTCTATTTCTAATTTCTTTACAATTGTGAGTCCAAGTGGTTTTTGACTGAAGAATTGATTAATGGTGGTGATGGGAGTATTCTACGAGATGGATGAGCGCCTCCGTAGCGCAATTGAGAGAACGACGGTACATTGCGCCCTTCAATTGGAAAAGGCCTAAGTTCCAGTCTCGTCATGACGGGAGGAATCTTTATATGGATTTTTCCAATAGAAGGTGAGTTAGCCGATCTCATATGGAGATAGCAGGGTTTTTTCTCCCGGGAACTCGAGTTTTTCATCTCGATTACAGACAAATCGGCACTTCAGAACACACGCAATTTACAGACAAAAAATACTAGCTGTGGTGGTGGTGGTGGTGGTGATAATGATGATGGGGGTAGATTGCGCTGATGTAGATGATTAGTAGTAGAGGTTGGGTGTAGAGGTGGAGACGGAGAGTTGTACAATGGGTGTCCTCCCGCGATGAGTCTTCGGACTCATTGGAGGTGTCACGAAAATAATAATAATAATAATTTTGTTAGGTGGCTGTTTGATGATGATTTTTTAATACTTCATTTTGTCTCTGATAAATTGCGTTCATATGATATAGAATTTAAGGAATGATACTACATTTTCTTTCATGTGTTTCAAGAACAATTTCTAATTAATATCATTATAATATGCATAATGTGCAATGCTATAACAGGATAATTTCTGTATTATTAGTTACAATTATAATACCACCATAATTTGCGTGTATTATTGTGAAAGTTAACATTGCACGTTGAAATTTAAAGTTTTTTTTTTCAAAGTATGACAAAATATGATCATATATATATATATATATATATATATACACACATAATATGGTCATTCATATGAATAATATATTAATATGTTTAATATCAATAATTTTTTTGGCTGTAATAACATTTTGTTTATCATAATACTGTACAGGGTAAATAAAGCATACTTTTACAATTTCTGTTCACTACAAAAGTAGTGTGTAGTGATTTTTAAAAAAATATAAATGTACATTCTTTTTTTTTTTACATTATCAATATCATATATTATTTTTATACAGCCTATATACACAATTATTAATACTAATATTTTTAATAGTAATAGTAATTTATTGATTGCTAAAATATTTACACATACAATAAACATCTTCAGTGACACCGGAACTTATGATTTTACAGAATTCAGCACTAAGTGCTGCATTTTCTACATTGATTTCAAATAAAATTATTAATGGTGCTTTTTTGCCTCTATATTTACAACGCATGTTCTTCTAATGTTAAAAATGAAGTTTATTCAGAATTTTTTTGAATAATAATTTTTTTTGTTTATATATTTTTTTAATTATAAGAATAATTTATTACATTATTTTTTTCGTGTTACATAAGAATATCATATTAATGATATCACATAATAATCAGTATCTTCAGTGTGTTCTTTATTGTTGCATACTTTACTATTTTATTACCCCTACTTCGAAGCTTGGGTTAGCTTTTGTGAAGAGAGTGGGATTTAGGCTTCACTATTTTTGTTGTTGCTACTGTATATGTATGGGATGTTGACATTGGATATCTGTGATTTACGATGTGTATTTGCCAGAGTTCGTGTTTTAATATTCTGTAGTTATCTATGTGTTTTAACTTTCTTGGTAGGTTGTTGAGTTGCGTGGGTATCTGATGTGATCTCACAAAAGAACCGTATGAGTTGCTGAAGGGTGTGGGGATGTAGAGAGTTGTTGTAGGTCGTGTTACATGATATGTGTCTCTGTTGTTTCGATACGTGATGTTGAAGTAATTCCTTGTTAATGTCTTGTAGTGTTTTAAGTTTTTAATCCTCAGAATTCTGTGTATCGCCATGTGCTTGTCGGATATTGGTTGTTGCGTGTAAGGTGTCCAGACCACTGTTGATACGATTTTACTGTAATGTTTCTAATTTTGTTAGGTGACTGTTTGATGTGTTTGCATAGACTGTTATTCCGTATCTGAGTAGGGATTCGCAGATACCGTGATTTAGAAGTTTTTTTTTTATGTTGGCTGGAATAATGTCTTTAACTTGGAAGAGTTTTGCTGCGATGATCCGGAGTTTGGTGTGTAGGTATTCTATATGTTTTGTCCATTTAAGGTGGGAATCTATATAGAGACCGAGGTATTTTGCACGTGTTACAGGTTTGATTTCGGAACATTGGCAGGTATTTTTGCTATTAATGCAGCGGTAAATTTACACATGGTTACAATGAGTATTATGATTATATTACAACGATGATTAGCATTAGAGCTTTTTTTGCATTTTTACATTCTACATATACAATAACAATAGATATTATTTTATGATATAATAATTTTTTAATAATAATTTTTCTCATTATCATCATACAAATTATTTACATATGTATATTTAAGACATAGTACATTTTCTGCTGTGTACAAAATTCTGTGCGCTATTTGAAGTACTTTATTTCTTTATAATATTGTTTTCTTTAAATATAAAGACACTTTTTTCTTATCAGTATTATCATTTATTATTATATACGGTATGGAACATATACGTTACAATATTTTGCAGTCTATGATGAGGAGGATTAGTTGAATGTGGCGGGCTACTCCGACCTACTTCGAAGCTAGTGTTAGCTTCTGTGAAAAGAGTAGGATTAGCCTTTACTATTTATTTTGTTTGGTACTGTTTATAGATGGAAAGTAGGCGTTGGATGCTTCTGATTTGTCATGACTCATCTGTTTATAAGTAGTTAATGTAGTATAATATAGTTAATGCTATATTAACTGTGTTGGTACAGTTACCAGAGTTCGTGTTTTAAGGTTCTGTAGTTGTCTATGTGTTTTAAATTTCTTGTTAGGTTGTTGAGTAACTCGAGTATCAGATGCGATCTCACAAAAGAACCGTATGAGTTGTTGAAGGATCTAGGGATGTAAAGAGTTGCTGCGGTGGGTCGTGTTATGCGATATGTGTCTCTGTTGTTACGATAGGTGATGTTGAAGTAATTTCTTAATAACACTAACACTTATACATATCACTTAAATATCGCTTCACTAGCTGGCAGTGTTGGTGTTCGTAGTCGCAATTCAAAAGCGCGTGGTGTACTGCAGAATTTCTGCTACGTAATTTAGTGTGTGATAATTGCTTTCAAGTTGCGGCGGTGGGTGATCCATGTTAGTAACAAGGAGTAAAAAGACAGAAAATGTATTTCGGAACACGTCTGCAATTAGCAAAAGATCTTGGACTCTCCGAGTCCACTTTGAACACGATAGTAAAAAAAAAAAAACAGGTCAAACATTGAACTCAATGGAAAGCAAACTGGCGCTATGTCAAAAAAACTAAACTATATCTGGACATCGACATACGATGAACTGGATAAACTTGTGGCGGAGTGATTTGTTTCTATGAGAGCGTCGAGAGTTAAAGACTATTATTCAGGACTACGAACCGAAAAAGATTTTCAATGTTGATGAAACTGGGCTATTTTATAATTCTGCCAAGTAAAACATTGTGTTTTAAAGGAGAGAAGTGTCACGGTGGAAAACTCAGCAAGCAGACGGTAACTGTTTTTCTCATGGTCAATGCTGATGGATCAGAAAAATTACCTCCGCTGATAATTGGTAAATTAAAAAAGCCAAGGTGTTTTAAGAACGTGAAAAATCTGCCTACTGCACTACATGGATGACCAGCAGCATTTTGCTCGTCATCAATGAGAGATGCTAGAACAAATGTCCTGTACAACCTGAAGATCTGCAGCTCAGAAACATTAATTAGTGTTTTACAATTGTACAAGTGAGCTTCAGTCATTAGATCCGGGTATCATCGATGCATTTAAATGGAAATATAGAAAAATGCATGTTGAAAAGGCTGTGTTTGTGCATGATAATGGTAGGGACCCAAACCAAATGACCATATCATTCCTTGGTGCCTGCATTATGTGGCCAAAGTAAGGTTGAATGTTACTCCTGAAACCATATCTCACTGTTACTGAAAAGCAGGAGCTACGTATGTGGAAGAGGAGGAACAACTACAGGAGGAAGAAGAAGATATATCAGAGCCCGACAACTGGTATGTGATGGATGAGTCTTCCTCATTTCAAAACTATGTTGATGTTGATGCTGGTGTGATTACATGAATGGTACGAAGAGTAGAAGACATCCTTTCCAACACCTTGGTGAAGAAGAAGAGGAAGAAGTGGTTGAAGAAGACTGTGATCAAGATTCTACTGTCCGTACTAGTAAAGAAGC
Source organism: Typopeltis vanoorti (assembly GCF_054136105.1). Classification (NCBI taxonomy): domain Eukaryota; kingdom Metazoa; phylum Arthropoda; class Arachnida; order Uropygi; family Thelyphonidae; genus Typopeltis; species Typopeltis vanoorti. Next base: position 44,929 of record NW_028328258.1, read on the forward strand.
AATGGAAGATGTCTCTGTTTTGAGGCGGTATATTGCAATTGCAATTGCATCAGGAGACGATGGGGCATTTAATGCCTTACACACTGTGGAGAGGCAGGTGGAACTTACAAGAGTGCATAAAAAGCAAAAATAATCAACAATTAAAGTCTGTTTCAAATAGATAAATGTAAGTAATTATAAATTCATTTATTTTCAGTTATTAAATTTTGTAATCTAGGATGAACAGTCCCATACTCGCAGTAAATCATCTTTTAGTCTTTTTTTCAATGTTTTTTACACTTCCTGCTATTTACACTTTCCTTCTATTTACACTTTTTTTTAAATAGAAGGAATCAATCAGCCCTGGGAAAGTGTAAAAAAGGGAGTTTTACTGTGTGTGTGTGTGTGTGTGTGTGTGTGTGTGTGTGTGTGTGTGTGTGTGTGTGTGTGTGTGTGTGTGTGTGTGTGTGTGTGTGTGTGTGTGTGTAAAGTACACACGCCCACGGTTACCACTGCAAGAGCTCGGTTTAACCTTTTAGAAGGGGAGTGGTGGATAGGATGTAGCTGGTTTGAGTCCTTTTAATGGTGTTTGAGAGGAATTCGTTGTGTGTGTAGTAGGTTAGGTTAGGTTAGGTTAGGTTAAAAAACTGTTGAAACAATTTTTTAATTACATTAAGCTCTCTTTCAGATATTTATGCTCCGTTTTTTTTAAGAATTTATTGTCCTTTCCACTGTCGAATTTATTTGATTTTAATGTTTTTCTTATAATAAGTAACATAAGTGAATTACCGGAAAGCAGTAGCGCACTCAAGATTTAATCTTGGGGGGGGGGGGGGGGTTGAGTAGACGATTTCAGAATACACACTATGCATCGCATACGACCTATGCAATAATATATATTAGCAATAATCGCTAATTTATAAGTAGAATAAAAATAGAAGACACTCTCCAACATAAATTTAAAAAATAATAATTTTAATTAGGAAAGATTTTTGGAAAATTTTCTAGCGTTTTTCGTTTTTCTTTTGGGGAAGGGCCCCTTGCCTCCCCCCCTCTGTCTGCCACTACCGGAAAGTCTTTCGCTTATGTTATCTTAATATAAATTCATATAATATTGATGTTTTTCTTTTAATAATAAGAAGCTTCGTTGTAAACAAACAATGTTTTTTTTTCTCTATTACAGAATGCATTTCCATTTCGATTGAAGCAAATTCATGTATTGAATACGTCACCTCTTTTAAGAGCGATTTATTTTGCTATCCGATATGTTCTCAGTGAAAAGATCTGCAACAGGGTAAGTTAGTCTTTTCATTCATTTAAAACTTCCTCCATTACAATAACTTTCCAACTTCGTTTTTTCTCAGATTCATAATTTCACTTCGAAAACGCATATGTTTTAAAATATGCAGATAATTTCCATGACACCAAAGCTTCGTCAAATGTTTACAGATGGAAATAGTAACAATAAAGTTTTGATTACTCCATCTACGAGGATGTGACTATACTCCATTTGATGATTTGGGAGGGCGAATGGTTAAATCAGTCGTGAACCGTAGTGAGTGTTCGAACCACTTTAGCAATTGTATGATAACTCACAACACACCCGAATTAAGCATTATGAAGAGAATACATTGATATTATCGATTTGGTTAATCATGCCGGAAAAGGAAAACTCACATTTCCAACCAATCGACTTTTCAATGAGTGCATTGCAATGATGTGTAATATATTGTATAACCGTTATCTCAAAGCCGTGGTTATAAAACAACTGCGACTATGAGAGGCCGAGTGTTATCTATGTGTGTGTTCGTCTGTAGAAGACACAACTGAAGTTACCGGAACGACACCCGCAATGCCAAAAGACAAAGTTAATTCACTTTAAGCAGAAAAGTCATAAAAGTTTACGACGCATAGCAGGATGGATCACAATTATTCCACACTAAGGACAAATGCAATGACTGCATCCATAGGGTACATCTCTGTAATTCATTTCCGCTGGAAATAGACTGAGAAAAGTTCACTTTTCATGTTTTTATTTTAATTTTATTATTCGTTTTATTAATTTAATTTCATTACACCACATATACATATGCGGGTTTTTCATCTCGCATACAGACAAATCGTTCCTTCAGAACACACGCAATTTACAGACAGGAAATACTAGTTGTGGCGGTGGGCGATAGATGGCGTTGATAGGGATGATTCGAAGTACAGATTCGGTGTAGTGGTTGAGACAGTTGTAGGAGTCCTCCCGCGATGAGTCTTCGGACTCCTTGGAGGTGTCAGGAATAATAATAATATTTTTTTTATTATATTATTTTATTTTTTATTGTTGTTTCAAATATTTACATGTATACAATGATCATCTATTCAGTATATTATTTTACAACGTTCAGCACTTTGTGCTACATATAATGAGATTTAAATAGTAATGATGATAACAGTTTTTTTTTATATAACAATCATAATAATAATTTACAATTATATTGTTCAGAGTTACATAAGTTGTATAATATTACATGTTGTAGTTTATTATTTTTTTATTTTATTTTCAAGTTTGAAAAGGTGTGATTATACAACAGTATTTACACATATGCAATTTAAATATTATATTTCCTTATGCTCACAAACATACGGTGTAAACTCATGATTTACATTTAAAAGAATTTTTTTACATTGCATACATTTGTTACAGTTATTATATACATTACTTACATTTGTTTACATATGATGCATTACTTACATTTGTTTACATATGATATTTACATTACGTACATTGGTTTACATATAATACATACATTACATACATTAGTTTTCTTGTGATACGTACATTACATGCATTTGGTTACATCTTGGATGAGAAGTAATTTCTTTGCTTTCATCCTCGAAGCTCATATGTAAGCTTATCTGAGGAAGCCACCAGTTGGTTATTATGTATTGTTTTTTTTTCTTTATAATAATAAAAAAAATAATAATAATATACATATTTCAAAATTACTTTTAATATAAACTACTTTTACTGCTATCCCATAAACATGATAAAAAATATAAGGTTTTTAATTGATTCGATGAAGAAATATTCGAAATCATAACACTGCACCTTTATACTTTAAGGTAGTGTCGATATCTCAGGATGTTTATTAGATTTTTATAATTATTTATTTTCTTTTCGGTTGTAGATTATTTTTCATGACAATCTGGAGTCCCTGCATGAGTACATTCCTCCAGCTCTGCTTCCTTCGGAGTACGGTGGCGATCTCGGAACCGTTTCACAGCTGTCGGTTTACGAAAAACTTGTCGAGTGGCATCCGCGATATGTTGAAGAACTTAAATGTTGCTTTGGATCATCCTGATACGAATATTAGATTTATGGATCTGTAGATAGCTTTAAAAATTGATTTTCCAGAGAAGCTTGAAATTCGTTTACTGTGAGTGTAAATTTAAAATTTTGCAAGAGAAATAAATTTAATTTTTAATAAAAAAAATGCTAATACTGCCTAAATATTTTCAATATTGAAATGCTTCAATAACTTTTTTTTATTTATTTTGAAATATCATGAGATTCTAAAACTTGTACTGAATGAACTCAAAACTTCTTCCTTCACGTAGTTAAAAAGACATGCAGCCGTTTTTAATGTAACCGTCAATTTAAATTTAGTTATAATTTCGAAATTATTATTTTTTCTTTAAAATTAGATACAAGAACGCCATCATGATATGATGATATGAAGTCAAAATTATTGAATTTACAAAGACAAATCAATGAAATCAGGCACATTTGTGCCTGAAAATTATTGCATGTTTATTCAGTCAATTATTATTATTATTATTATTATTATTATTATTATTATTATTATTATTATTATTATTATTATTACGAGCAACTCCAAGGAGTCCTCAGATTCATCGAGGGAGCCTTAAACATCATATGAAGAACAATTATTCGGCATACGCACAGTATCTATCATACTTTGCTTTGAATTCATTTACAGTCATGGGATCTACAACAAACTCTGGCAGCTTATTCCACTCATTCACCACTCTCCAAGTAAAAAACCTATTTTAACACCCTTGCTAACTCCACTCTTGCTTAGTTTCCATGGATGGCGCCTAGTTCTCCCATCACCAGACCTGTTCTGAAAATTTTCCTCTGAATTAATTGAATGTCTCAATAATACCACCTCATTTCGCCTATCAACCAATTTCTGTAACTCACAGATCTACGACCGGTTCTCGTAAGGTTGATTCCATAGACCAGCTATCATCTTAGTTACTCGCCTTGGATCCTCTCTACCTCTTCCGCATCAAGAAGAAACTTAGTGGCCCAGATCTGGGCACAGTAGTCAAGATAGGGTCTTATCAAGGGTCGATAAAGAAGAACAATAACTGGCTTATCTGTGATCGTCAAAGCATTCTTCATTAAACAAGTGATCTGATGAGCTGATTTATCCACGTTTGCTATGTGCCTCCTAAGCTTCAACTCCCTATTCACCCTAATCTCTGGCTTCCCCCAACCTCCTAGAGTACAGTTCCACGAATGTGATATACTACTGCTATTTGTTTCACCCCAAAACGCATAACCTTACGCTTTGCAATATTAAACTGACACCCATTCTCATTAGCCCAGATTGCCAATCTATCTAAATCATCCTGCCAAATTTTGACATCATGTGCATTCACTGTTGCTCTACCCAACTTTGCGTCATCAGCAAATAAATGAACAGTTCCTCTTGGAACCTTTCCTATAACATTAATGAACAAATTAAATAGCAGTGGTCCAAGAACAGAACCCTACGGCACATCACTAATAGCAGGCCTTCTTTTCGACTCTACTCCTGAATAAACTGCTCTCTGAGTAGTTTATTCAGGAGTGGATAAACTACTCACGATCTCTCCATTAACCATCCTCCTATCCATCTCGCCACACTACATCGATCCCCATTTGCTGCAGTTTACTGATTAGAATTCCGTGTGGTATCCTGTCAAAGGCCTTAGCAAAGTCCAGCAGTATCTTTGTGAATCCATTACCCTTATCCAGTTCAGCCGTCACTGTATTATAAAACGTGAGCAAGTTAGTGAGGCATGATCTATCCTTCAGAAAACCATGCTGTTCTCCATAAAGTGTGCCATTTTCATCTATCCATTCCTGTATTTTGCTCTTGACTAATATTTCCAAAACCTTGACAACGATTCCTGATATGCAGATCTGCTGGTAATTTACAACACGAGTCTTGGAACCTACTTTATGCAACGGAATTATTTTCCCCGCTTTTCCCTCTCGAGACTAACCCAGAGCTGAGACTTAAATTAAACAAAATGGTCAAGGGCACTGACAATTCCTTTGCCGCTTCACGTAAGACTGAAGCTGGCATAACATCCAATCATGTAGATTAACTGACATTGAGGTTTTGTAATAGAATATTCACCTCCCCTTCATTCACCACAATTCCCGTATAATCTATTGGTTCATTCATTCCTGCAATTCACCACCTGGATGATATACTCTTGCAAAGTGTTCGCTTAGTAATTCCACTATTTCAGCTGATTCAGTTACCTTCCAGCCACCGATATTCCTTAGAACCATTCGCCGTATACATTTTTTTTTACTTGCAGCATATCGATAGAACTGTTTGGGATTCACTTTAGCTTGCATTGCTAATTTCCTTTCATAATCTGCTTTTTATTTTCTTACCACACTAGTTACCCCTCTGGCCTGTGCTTTGTACTGCCTGTTCGTGTGCCTACAGGTCACATTTCTCCTTAAATTTCATCTACATTTTTTTTTGCAGCTAACGCTTAATGGTGTTATTCATCCATTTAACTCCCACATGATTTACTCTCCGGACTCTAGGTATGCAGTCAGCCATTACCGTCTTCAAATGCTCCTTAACCACTTTCCATGCACTATCAATATCCCACCCTTGCAGTTTAACATGCCATGGAACTGATCGAAGCAATCTGCTAAGCTTGTCATACTTACTAGCCCGGTAATTCCACATGTACCCTGTCTTAATTGAAAAATCCACACATTTAGTCACTTCCCAGGTCAAGAACTTATGATCACTCTCACCAATTGGTGGCAACGTGGTAATATCATAATAGTCAATTTCTCAGATGTAATTACTAAGTCAAGCACTCTCAAACCCCTAGTATATTCCATTACATGCTGTCTTAGGTAATTATCCCTTAGTAAATGCATAAAATTCATTTCCTTCCTCCCTCCAATCAATGTTACCATAGTTGAAATCCCCATAATAATTACATGTCCTCACTCATTGAGTCTATTTTCCTATGCATACTGTCTCCATCATCTGTTCCATCGCCTGGTCTATAGAAGCGCCCAAATGTAAATTTTATTCTGCTGACCTCAATCTCACACCAGATAGCCTCAAATGTGTTATTTTCATTATGCTTAAGTTGAACTTCTATTCTCTTTGGTTGCAGTCCATCAGCTGTCATCAATAACTCCTCCCACCATTCTTTTCTCACTCTATTTCTTTCTTGAACACACTATACTCCTCAAATTCTACCCCGCTAACTATATCATCTTCTTTTACCTATGGCTCACTAATGCCAATAACCTCTGGTCAGGAAGAACTAATCAAGGCCTAAAATCCTCCCTCTTATTCCGAATACTCCTGGCATCAGTATACATAAAGTGCAGACGTCCCCTAACCTCAGTGCTATTTTGACGCCTTTTACTAACTGTCCCATTTTGGTTTGTTATCCTTCGTCCTAACTCAGGCATATTATACACATTCTTACACTCAACTACCTCACTGATGTTTGCATATCCACTTAACAGCATCTCCACGATCCCTAAAAGATCTACTTTCCCTGATTCTGCACATCCACTTTCACTTCTTGAAACAAATTCATTCAGATGCAAACCATCCTTCTTGTATAAGGCCTTTTGCCCGTCAAAGTCACTCCATACATCCACAAACTCCACCACTCATGCATAACCTTCACATAGAGTCATTCGCAATTATGGCCCGGGCAACAGACTAACTATCTTAACTCTCTCACGCGTTCCTTTTGCTAGCGCTAGTAATTCTTTCAAGTCCTCTCTCATAGCAAATCTTTCATCTTTTAAATCATTCGTTCCGGTCACTAATATCATTTCTTTCACTTTATGCTTCTGTGCTCTAATAGCCTCACTTACATTATTAATTTTCGATACCGGAAATTTTGTCAAACTCTCATCTATTACACCCTTCAGTACTGAATCACCATATGTAACTCGCTCCTTAATTTTTCTTTCACTCCCGATCATTCTCCTTTATCTTATCACACGCTTGCTTCTTTTTGTTAGCTGATTCACTCGTAAGACACCTTTGATCGCTCCAGCTGCCGCTTCGCCCTATGTATCACAACCGAGCTATCTCCCTCTTTACAGCTTTGAAGAGATGCAATGGACTCCCATCCTGAATGCAAAAACCTTTAGGAGTTTCTTTTTTTTCTCTCTTTTAATTTAATCTACAGATATTTTCGCCTGTATCGTTGAGACATGGTAACGCTTTTACTTACGGAATCATGAAGTTTTTGTACTGCAAACTTAAAACAGGTCCTAAGAGCTAAGGCAAATAATAGACATAACAGGCTGAAGTCAAGACAAATTTCTTTCGCCGTGATCCTAAATTAAAAATAAAACAAATCGACAATTGGAAGAGTTTATTAAGACCTTTAGGCTCCGGGTTTTATAGATAGTATTATATATGCTAGGGTTTTACGAGAAAATATTAACTGCTCCAAACTAACAGTCTCCATTGCTGACTTTGATGTATAAACTGAGTCCATTATTATAGATAAATTTCCTATCACCATTTTTCTTTGTTATGTAGGTAAGAATGCATCGAGAATTATGTAAATTCACCATGTGACGATTCAGGCTAATTTATAGAGAGGAAACAACTTTTATCTCTGCAGAAATTACTGCATATATTAGAGACAGATTAAACTACATTGCATAGAATATACCTTAACACAGCAATCACTGCAGTCTGTCTAAACGACACTCTGTGGTTTGAAAGATCAGCGTTCGAATCTCGCGAATCCCATTCCTGCTTAAAGGCTTTTTCAACTGAACGTCATAATTTCGAATAATAACATAACAGCAGTTGTTTCAATTAGTCACAGTAAATAATTATTATATTAGAGACCCTTAATTATCTTAAAAACTAATCATCACCATGCCATACAAATACTGTATTTACCCCCTTATATCTAATTACTGCTTGCAACACTATAATAAACAAAGTACTGTAGTATAACACAGAATAAAAGGCAAAAGGCTATTTTCTGGCAACCTTAATAATAATGAAGGGGATACAAATCCTTTGATGTTTATCTGCCAGTAAGCGAAACTCTAAGAACTAGGACTAAGATCTATGAGTTTCATACCGAAAAAATTATCGATAAATCCAAGTGTAAGTAACCACTTGGATATGCCGATAGTACACCACCAAGGCAACTCGTATCAAAGGTGGAGCAAGCTCCCTCACTATCCGTGATATTTTCTCATAATGTAAAAACACAGCCCCTAGGGATGTAATACTGTAATTACATTATGAGGAGAGGTCACTACCCAGACCGGTTTCAACCTTTTTTGAGGTCTTCAACCTCTTTTGATAAACATCAAAGGATTTGTATCCCCTTCATTAGTACTGTATAGGCTTAACAATTTAGTTTTGTAAAAAAAAATTTTGCTTTGTTAAAAAAATCGTTAAGTTTTAACTAAAATTAATATAAGTTGATATTGCTAATAATAGGATCTTCAGGTGGAAGACGTGATAAAAAACAAAGTGAAAATAACTTTCCTAATGCAACACACTGATTGGTAACGTGCAAAAATATCTGCAAGGATATTTCAGATTGGTGGTCTGTTGTTTGTTAGATTAATTTCTTTAATATAATATGCTTAGAATTGGCGGTAAATAATTCATATTCAGAACAGTAGCAGCTAACTGGATTATAAGTGAACTACTTGTTGTATATAATTGTGGATTTATTTATTTATGGGATCCGTATTCTGATACTCGAAGTGGTTCACGATGATGGTAACTAATAAATACCAGTATAGCTATGGATGAGAACATATTTAATAAGGACAGGAAAGGAAATTTACCGCAGTTAAATTGATGCAGGGGTGAAGAGCACTAGGAGGAATGTTCACAGTGACTGTAGTGAAAGCCAACACTGAAATATTTGCAAATAATATATTTATTTACTTTTGCAAAGAATAAAAGAGAAATTAACTTGAAATTTTAAATATATTTGAGTCTCGTCTTAACACTTTCATTGCCAAGCTGAAAATTGGAATTTCGTGTGGTGGCCAATTTTTTATTTTTATTTTTTTATTTAGTTAGCGACGTCAACGCGATAACGCGTGATCGGCCGTTTGGTGAGAACTCGCATCGCGTGATATCGCGTGATTGGCAATGAGCGTGTTAACCAATATGTTCACAATTTGAAAGACTCTAATGTTAATGAAATATGCTCAGATGATATCCAGTATTACACACACACACACACACACACACACACACACACACACACACACACACACACACACACACACACACACACACACACACACACACACACACACACACACACACACACACACACACACACAGAGAGAGAGAGAGAGAGAGAGAGAGAGAATTGTTGCTTCTATTGCTACGATATAGGTAGTAAGCAGAATATTTTTATTCGCGAGAGAGTTTGAGACAGAGTAGCTTATACTTGCGGATAGGACTGTGTTGTCGTAGTGGAAATAACTTTGACATTTCATGACGTTTCTGGAATAAAACAACGTAGAAACAGAAATTAAGTAGATAATTAATTAAATAAATATATATTAACTCGCAACCCCAGGGGTACCAGATCGATCTGGCACGAGCAAGTGAGTTTTTTCCTCGCGGAAACTTTTCTCTCGGGTTTTTAGTCCTGTAATCGACCATAGTAACCCAAACTATTCCAGATATTAAAACACTATGTTAGGTTTGAAGACCACGATATGGTGGCACTTGTTGAGCCATAACTTCACTGTGGGCTTAATTAGTGATAAGCTTGGACCAGGTATCTCCGATTGACTACCAGTGGAGATTGAACTGCCCACTCAGTCTCCAACAGTTAGATAGGGCTAGAACGGAATCACCTATTCCCTATACGGGAATAAATAGGCATTAGCTAGATGTTATGTATTCATACTTGACCTTTTACCAGTTGAAGCTAGCGTTGTCAAAGGCACACTGAAGAAACACACCGAAGACAAAATTAAACATGCTCCAGTGCAAGGTAATCACGTGAGTGGATGCGGAGATGTTCTGTGATTATTGTTACTGAACAGCGTTTCAAACTTTATGTAGGATTAAACCAACATTTCTAATTACATTTGAATTGATCCTGTAGCAAGCCGCTTCTGGAACAGTTTTTTTTTTTTATTTATAGGGAGATCTGATTATTAGCTTTGCTTTTACTACGAAGATTACTAGGAGGTAGAGAAGATTCTTGCGGCCCTTAAATTATTTAAATAAAGTGCAACACAAAATATCACAAAATACTATTGCAATTTTGTGTTGTTTCAGGTGGAAGCCCAAGTTGTCTGTTATACCTTTAATGTTTTCGGGTAGGTACGGATATGATATGTATATATATATATAGTCGGGTTGGGGGAAATGGGGGATTGTTGTCATTTTTAAGGAACTTGGAGTATATTTTTGTTGTAGTTGTAAGTGTTCTCTTCAAAAATTCGAAGAATCCCCCATTCTCCATAACTAGACTATATTACACCATATCCCTACTCCATCCTTAAAGGTTTATAAAAAAACCCACTTTTGAAGAAAACAAAACGGTTTTGGAATTTTTACAAAAAATAAAAATAAAAAAAAAACGATATAATTAAAAGAGTAAAAAATATTTATACTTATTTTAATTTTCATTTTCAGTTTACTTGATATTGAACTAAAAAAAATTAAAAAAAATATACCCCATACAAAACGAATTTAAAAAAAAAACTAAAATAACTAAAATCCTTACAAAATATAAATTTTAATTTTTTTATTTGATTTAGTATCATTCTTCGGTTTATATTTTCAGGGCATCAAATATTCTTCTTCTGCAGCTTCTCCCACTTAAGTGGGGTCAAATAATAAATCTAAATTTTTTTTCTTTTATCGGTTGCCTCAAATATTGAAAATTCTTCCTTCAGTGTCTTTGGATTTGATATTATTTCTTCAGGTTCCTCAAAAATCTATGAACTGATTTTTCCATGGCTTCTTTTAGAGCATTTCCCTGATTAATAGTTTCTCTGTCTCTGATATGTTCTTCATTGGGATCTGTTTCCATATAAGAATTTGGATATATTCTAGACAATATTTTTCCATATAACTTAATAATATCGAGTTTTGAAGCTAGTGGAAATAAACTAGATTTCTTTGTTGAAAGGTTTGGTGGATTTTGTAAATATAGCAAAAGTGATACCAATCCAACTTGTCTTCTTTCTTGAATTCGTACTTCTAAAGCGTTTAATAATTTGGAACTAATTTCAGTCTTTAAATTTTTTAGTTCATTTAACAGAAATTCAAATTCATTTGTTAATAAATTAGCATCTCGCCTCCCTAAGGCCTCAGCTGCTAGAGGTACTGGTCCCAACACGTTAAGAAGCACCATGATTTTAGGATATTGAGTGGCATTCCCCATATGAGAATATATATATATATTCTGGAAAAAGCAGTGCGATGTGAAATGTGAAGAAAACATCTACAAAAACTGTAAATGAATAGATAGCAAAATTTTTCCTACGGTTTATTTGGTGTTAGGGATCATAATTGCTAATAGAAATCATTACGCCTGCAAAGCTCTTCTAAATCACTTAAGATTTGATGAGAAGATTTACAATAAGAGGAATAATACGCCCACCTAGAGCATCCCAGACATGATCAATAAGATGAAATCCACAGTCAGGAAATCTGGCAGGCGTGTCCATACATACGATTGTCTCTTCTTGAAGATTGCGGTGTCCAAACCACCAGAACTTAGGAGAGGAGAATCATGATCATTCTGCATAGCTTTTAGGTTATGTAGAATGATCATGATTCTCCTGTTGGTTTTATTTGCACATACACCTGAGTATAAATATATACTGTAGAGATGATGGATAGGCGTTAGTCCAGAAACTCATCCCTTGTATACAGATAACACTGATGTTATTATGTCTGTGTTGTCTGCGAATGATGTAGTTTTAAATTTAAACCATTTAAGATATGCTTTTTATCTTATTGCACCGCACTAACACACTTTTAAGAAAGCCATCGCTTAGATATGGACTGAAATTTTGAAAGGAATGCAGAATGCGGGACTTCATTCCAATATGTAAAATTTCTGTTAGGCCAACCTGGTAGGCCGAGTGTAAAGTATTCACTCTCCAGCCAAGAGGTTGCAGATTCGAATCCCGCCAAGGGCATGCATATTTGCGATTTTCCTACTTACACTGTGTGGGAAGGGCATCTACGACCCTACCACTTATTCTAGCAGAAGACTTCACTGCCAAACCCCAGTCAGGTACGGCGTCTACGGACGCAAATGTGAAAAAAAAAAGATTACAACAAGTATTTAGATCTGAAGAATGAAAACAATAGTCCTATCTATCATGAAAAGGATGACTGAAAGTCTCTGAGGTCTTCCCATTTGACTTGTATAGACATGATTGTGAATGGCTGAGAAGATGGTGGTCCCTTCCACCATCTTCTCTTCAAGCAGATAAAAATTGTATTACCAGCTGCCACTGTGTGCCACATACAAACTCTAAACTTCTACAAGAAATTAAAAATCTCATATAAAAAAAAACCCAGAGCCAGCCAGCAATAGCACAGAACAATGCCTTGAGAACAGCAAGAAGTTCTGAGGGCACTGTTGGTTGGTTAAGAATGAAATTCAATATGTTCTTAAAATCACAGAAATCAACAATGGGAGAAAAGATTTATTCCTTAAACAAAGATAACCACACTCTCTGAAAAATGATCAGCGCTCTGTGCACAGTCCATAAACCCTATTAGTAGGGTAGCCACTAATAACCAGATCAAGATCAAGATAAGAAAAGGAATCGTGACGTAATTGGTTGTTCATTTGATGATGTCATTGTGTGTGTTACGTCATGGGGTTGGAATGTTTGGAATTTCCCTGTAAATATATATGTGTCAATGGCTTTAGTTCTTGTGTTTTGGTTCGTGTACGGAATTATGGGTAATAGTAGAGATAAGGAATCGTGTCGTGATTGGTGGGACAATTTTAACCAGATCAAGATCGAGATAAGATAAGGAATCGTGACATCAATGTTTGTTGTTATCAGATGAAGATAAGTGACGTCATTTGTTAGTTGTAAATAAGTGACGTTGTTGTTTTGAATGAAAAGAAAAATATATTAGTGGATAAGGAATCGTGTCATGATTGGTGGAACAATTTTAACTAGATCAAGATCAAGATAAGATAAGGAATCGTGACGTGGATGTGTGTTATTATAGAGTTCAGAATGTTTGGAATTTCGCTGGGGCCCCCATTCTGTCAGGGACATCATGTATTGTGGGTATTTTTTTGGAGAAAAGAATCGTGACGATATCTGTTTGGAAATTTCTGGGGAACATATGTCTCTCTTTGATATCACATGGTGTTTCGGTTTGCCAATGGAATTGTGGCAGATGTTTTTGAGATAAGATATCTTGGAAATTTCCCAGGGTGACACATATCATTCATTGTTGTCATGTTTTGTCTTTGGTTGTGTATAGATGGCTGTACTAATTTTCCAATACATTTTGAGGTATTTCTTTCCTGTTAAAGGGTGGGAATTCTTAGAGTAGCGTCATGATGGCGGCAGTGGTTACTGTTTTCTGAATATTTAATTATATGCTGGTGTCCCTCACACACACACACACACACACACACACACACACACACACACACACACACATTAGACAGATAAAGTCGCTAATGTATCCAAGTGGATACTCTAATATGTACCCTATCATTATTCTTATGAAGAAAAAAAATATTCAGCATTAGAATTGCACTTACCAAAACATACGAGCAATGATTATTGAAATTACAATTATAAATTGTTATGTTTAAGTTAAAAAAAATTAACTTACATTTCTTTCCAGAATGGGAACATCTTGGTACTATCTAGGTTTCCTGAATATTCGAAATTGCCGATTTTTAACATATATTCACACCACAGAACACAAACACAAGTCTGAAAATGCAGTTGTCTTTTTCATTATAGGTTACTGAAGCTAAAATATATTCATAGCACAAAAACAGACAAAACATAGGAGTTGAAAGATATTTCTGTAAATAACCAGAAAAGCTACTTGACTACTTAATTTAGATTACTATCCGATTGGTTCTCTGTATTAATTCTTTCCCACATTTGCTCATGCTATGTTTTCCCAAGCTTCGTGGGAAAGTCTATGTGCCATTTTTTTAGGGTAAGTGATATTCCCTGTTTCGAATTTCGAGTGCATTAGAGTATAGAATTCTGACAAGTGAAATTATTGTTTTTTCAAATTGAATGGTTATTTTCTCTATTTTAATTTTAAAATTCAGTTTAACTACATATTCTAACAGCAGAACAGAGCAAAATTCATAAATAAATAAAATGCATGTGAATTTATTTTCCAACACTGTAGATTTCTCATTAAGTCTTATCTTAAAGATATCTCTCTTATCCAGTCGTCAATTTTGTTGTACGTAGGTGAGAAATCATGTGTTTATGTTGGTAATTTTGGTTCCCATGGGATATTATTGTTGTAGTAAATTAATGCTTACATTTATTTTTTTAAAAACCAATATGACTATTAATTTTATCTTATATTCGTTGTGCATATAACCTATTTGAGTAACTGGAATTTATTATTTTTATTTATTTTTTCTTTAGCATTAGTAAATTTAGGTAACAGATATCAGACAAACAAGGTTTGAACTCTCCGTAGCATTTTCATTCAGAAACTGCTTTTGCCTGCACAACATATAAATATTTTATATGTTGTGCAGGCAAAAATAAATTATTTCTTATTATTACAAAGGAATATTAGCTCTGTAATATAAACTTTGTTAATTTCTATGTTACCTTTTATTTGACTGTAATATTATTAACAATTTGTATTTACTGAATCTAATATACAGAAATTAAATAAAGCGAAAAAGACAGTATTTTTTTCTTATTCTTTTGATTTAACATTTGCACTGATTTTCATAGTGTATGATTTGCCACTGGTGCTTACATGTAATTCATGCGATTTTTCTCCATGTGACATTTCACTACAAGTTGAACTATGATTTTTACATAGTTCAATTATGTAAAACTCATTTCTGTTAGTCCCAATTGACTGTTGTCCTCTCAGCCCGACATTTATTTCACAGTAAGGATATATATATACAGGGTGTTCGGGATAAATTTGACAGTTTCGTAAGGAAAAAGAAAATCTTCTTTGTATCTATTAAATTTAATGAATTGACAAAAAAACATTACAGGCAGAGTTAATTACAATACTATCAACAAGATTTACTCAAAATAACCACCATTAGCATCGATCACAGCTTCAATTCTGCTTCGGAACCTCGAACAAGCTGATGCTACAGTCTCCCTGGGAAGGGCCGCAAAAACTGTTTTAATTTTATCCATTAACTGGGCTTTTGTATTACTGGAAGTGCGATTGGTGTCTTTTTCAACTGCGCCCCATACAAAATAATCCATGGGGTTAAGGTCTGGGGAGTTTGGAGGCCAAACATTTGGACTGGTGAAGTCGTAGAAATTTTCAGACAACCATTTTTGACTTTTCCCAGAGGTGTGGCAAGGGGCCGAATCCTGCTGCCATACATACGGCCTACCATTGGCTACCCTTGTTATCCAGGGCTTGACTACAGTTAGCAACTCCACGAACAAAGCCCGAATTCCAATGCCAGGGTTCTTCAACACCTGTTCCTGCAGATTTGCGAGGAATTCTGCTGTACGAACGCAATCAGATCGTCTGCTAGGGATCTTTCTTCTTGCTACATCCTCGTAGTCACCATTGCAAGTCTCTAGTTCATTCCTGATTGTTTTTACTGTATTCAGGGAGCATTGGGCAGCAGTCGTAATATCCTTATTTTGATGGTGGGCACGAATCATCATGATACAAGTTATTCTCTTCCATGATTCAGGTGGGTTCCAGCTATCCATCCTTTCTGACATCTTGTATATGAATGAAGAAGGGTCCAAACTTTTAAATGAAGAGAAGTGTGTGTTAATACATGTAACTTACGGAAAAATATAATTAATTATAAATATGTCAAATTTATCCCGAACACCCTGTATATATATATTTAACACAATTATTATATTAGATATTCTTTCCAAAACAAATAAATAATTATTTATTTTTATTTCATATGAAAATTAGCTCAGAAAGAAAGAGAGAAAAATTGTAAAGAAAAAAAAATGTTTACCCTGAAATAAATATTTATGATCACAGCAAACAAGAAATTCATCAGATTTTTCAAAGTTTTGAAATTCATGCACATATTGTTTTTATCATTTGGTGTCATTTAAATGAAGAACGGGTCTGGCTATTATGTTCGAGAATGTTTTTTGATTTTTCAATGGTGAGTATTTTTCCAATGGCAAGTATTTTTTTTCAATATATGCATGTTGATTCACTTGTTATCTGCATGCTATGATACCTTTTTAATTTTCATGACTTTTCATGTGAAATATTCTCCACTAAAATTCTGCCTCCACATTTAATACCCATTTCCTTTTGTTTCCAAGATTTGAAACAGTTTCACTGAGTGGATTGTCAAAAACAAGTCTCCAGTTAGTTTGTGGCATGAAATTTCACAAGGAAAAAAAATGTTATAGTCTTACTTAAATTTGTATAACATATCAATGACACCCAATTTCTTCATTTAAATTTACACATTTATTTGAATGAAATACTATTTACAAATTGTATTTATTGAATCTAATATACAGAAAATAAATAAAGTGAAAAATAGAATCTATTTTTTGTTCCGTAATCTCGTTATTGTTAAATTTCAACTGTTGATCAAAGGTTCTTCCCATATTGTGGAATTGCCATTATGTGGTTTTTGACAATGTGAGTCTCATTTGAAAGTTAATTTTTATTTGGTGATCATTGGGAATTTATTACTGTAGTAAAATTAAGGGTTGCATATTTACTTTTTTTGAAACCGATACATATATTTCTGAACATTATTAAAAGCACAGAATCTTTCGTTATGTTTCCAAAAGCATTTAAATGCACACATTATGTTTTCACATTTTGGGCATCCAATTTCATTTAAATCAAGAACAGTCCTCCCTATTATCCTAGTTAATGTTTTTGATTTTTCTCTTCCTTTGGCGAGTAATATTTGATATTTGCATGTTGATTCTATCATCCAATTTCTTATTTTGTCCACAGAGTGTGAACTAGTTTCCCACTTCAGCTAATGGTTATATTTTATTAACCAAGAATTCTGTTTTTAGCTATTTCAGGTAATTCTTTCCAACTACAAGGTGATTTTTTCAATGCATATCTTACAATAATTCCATCAGAAATAAAAAATTTTTTAGGAAATAAATTTGAAGTGTTATTCAAAAGAAATTGACAATCAATAATTCTATTGATAACTGAAAATTTGTATTTTTCACCCACTGTCGATTTTTCATAATTGGTTTGCTTCATTCTTTTTTTTCTTAGATTACTTCATATGGCACCACAAATAAATTGTTACTTATTATTATTATTATTATTATTATTTCACTGATTATTAGCTCTGATCTTATATTTTATGTTAACTTTCTGTTACAAAATTCTAAACAATTAAAACTTTTCACAAAGAAACTTTCAAAGAATTTTGTGGCTCACCCATAATTTTTACATTACCAAACACAAAACACCACAACACAAAACAGCAGTTGCAGTGCATGAACGATTACCTTAAGTCTAAAGCCACTCGACTCAGTGGTTTTTTTATGCACTGTTTACCCTTATTATGCCCTACCTTGATCGTTCCTTCAAAAAATGAACCTTTTGCAAAGATGACTCAATAACATGTTTTCGCATGCTGCTGGATATACTGTTGGGGTGTTTTTATATTACTTTGTGTGGGGAAAAGGTAAAATTTGTATATATGTGTTATCTGGAGAATGCAAATATTTTTTCTATACCAAGCTTTAAGAGTATAAGTCATGTTTTTGAGTTAATTATCTGCTGTCCCTCTGTAAAATAACCAAATTCTAACAGATCGGATTTTCGATTATGTGAATGAATTATTTTCAGATAACTCAAACAAGGTCAATAGGTAGAGACATTGTTTAAGAATATCTAAAATAATCAATTACATGGATATCAGCTTTCAACCCCCCCAGTTTCTGGCATCAATTTTACAGTAGCGATTTTTTTCACAATAATTATACAGAATGCATTAAGGTATAAAGTTATGGATTTAAATATCAAATTCTAATCAAAATAACTCAGTAAAAAATTCACTGTGGAGAAACAACAACAAAAGCACACATCTTTGTTCATTTAAGTTTACAAATGATATTTTATTTTGCTGAAATACTATTTACAAGTACATGCACTGAGAAAAAATAGAAAATGTAATTACCCAAAAATATTTCACAATATTTACTTTACACTCTTATCATTTTCCAAAGAGTTCAATGAATCAAATTTTTGCTACTCACTGTTTCTTGGCTACATTACATCAAAATAGCTGGTCATGCAAAAGAGTTTTTTATATCAGATACCATGCTAAGCACAGATCCATACATTTGATATTGGGTCAGTCTATAAATGACACCATGCAACCCTAAACATTCTGTGTAGTCTTTTGTCAGCAAATATACACAAATAGTGTTCATAAATGTCCAAAAATAAAGAATCTTTATCGAATTGGATAAAATCTTGAGTCTAATTTTACCATTGATGAATTTAAATGATTAGCAATAATTTTCACCATGATACGAATACCTGGTAATTCAGTTTCCAAAAATAGTAAATGATTATCAATGTCATAAATTTTTGGTGAAAATCTCTCAACTTTTTCAAAACTATTAGAAAAAACATTACTTCCATCAGCTCCTGTATCATCAAGTATTAGTTCCCCATCTTGGCATTTCAGAATATAACACTCACAGAGGTCCATTTCGTAGTTAACTCTTCTTTGCAAGTAGGCGAGGATATCAGACCACTTCCTGTATAACTTTTCCCAAGT
>NW_028328259.1:0-28869 GCF_054136105.1 Typopeltis vanoorti
AGGGTAAATTGAAGGCATGGAATCTACAGTTTCCTAGATAATGGAGACGTATAAACTGTTGTGAGTTCTTTACAAATAAATATCGGAAAGATTTTTTTCGGAAAGATTTTTTAAAAGATGAAACGAGTTGAAGGAAGCTGTTTGGTGAATAAGGAAGTGCGATTATTTCATTTTTCACTTGAACACCTCCAAGGATAAGTCATAGGAAGACACTCTATTCTACTCTTATTCACTACACACATATCACCGTCTCCCCGAATACTAAATTCTCCAAGTGAGCACAACGACACTACTACTACTGCTATCACGCCATCTACAGCCCACCACCACCAGATTCAGTATTTTTTGTTTGTATATTGCGTGTGTTCTGATTTCATTGTCTGAGGTTCATATGCTAGTTAGTATGAATGAATGAATTTTGATTCTTTATAATAGATACTGTTAGACTACAGGCAGTTTACCTTCTACGATGAAAGTACTCGGAATATCTGATATAGTGCTTGTTTTAATAATTATATAGTACAACCAATAAAAATTACTTTGTTAAAATAATATACTACAATACTACTATATTTTAATAAAAAATAATCATATTGTAGAGAATGTAAGAAAAGTGAATACTGTACCCATGGGCATCCACAGAGGAGGAAAAACGGGGCACTTGCCTCCCCTGGGATCGAGTAAAAATTCCACAAAATATAATCGTAAAAGTGATTGAGATATGTAAGCTTACAACCTCGACCATGGGACGCTTTTCTGTCTTAAAATTTTATTACGATTACGAGTTTGCCTGTTTCGGCAATCGGCGAGGTAACCACAGAACACGTGTGTCATCTATTGCAGCAATACAACACGTGTTTCTGTTTTTGGTTCATCTTTTTCTGATTTGTGAAAAAACAATGTTCATGACTGTTGCAAAAAGTGACCAGTTCGTTTACCCTCCTTGTCTGGTGAGTCACTGAGTGAAGTATAAATTGCAAATTTGTGAATCGTCTCAATAGGTTTGTAAGCGTTAGAGGGAGAATTGAAATCTTATACGATACGCGATTATTTAAATTATTACTATTATTATTATATACAGAATTAAGTAGCAGTGGTGAGGATTAGATGTATTTAGCGAAGTAGAGTAATGTGTGCCCTCCCACGATGAGTCCATAGACTCACTGGAGGTGTCACGTAATATTAATAATAATAATAATATGATCCATTCTCGTATTTTCCCGTTTTTTACCAATTATTCAAAAATATTAAAAATAAATGGATGGTAGACTCAAGAAACGTCCTTCAGATTGCAATCGAACAGGTTCATGAATGGTATATATTATGTACCATTAAACAGTATATATACCAACTAAACCATATATATATTCTGTTTTCTTTAATCTACTTTAAAAAAAAATAAAGCCAAAATCATTAAATAATTAAATAAAAATTTGTTGATGTCATTATTTTTGCTCCAAGCTTTCCCCCCTCCACAATGGAAAATTTTCTACGGATATAAATGAGTGTACCCTTATTTTATAAATTCAGTTACGTTATACTGTATATATGTACCTGTTTCCGCTCTTTCTCATTTTGTTATTTTTAATAAATGCTTTCTTAAATTTTACTTAAGCAGGTGGCGCTGTGCAACATGTTGCTTCGAGGAAATTACGAAGTCGGTATATGTGGTAATGGTGGTTTGTTTCAAGTGCAGCGATGTGTAAGCCGTCGTAAAGGGTGTCTTAAAGATAATTTCGGTTTGTGCAATTTGTATTGGTAGAAAGGAATTACAGTGGAATCTAAGACGTAAGTAGTTTGGATATTTATTGCAGAATATATGTTTTTTTGAAGTGCGCATAAGTCGATTGAACTTCTTCCTGTTAAGATCATGTAATGTTGATTTTAAGTGCATGGTTTCTGTAATTTATAAGATTATTAGCCTAATTCAAATACTGTGGTTATCATTCAGGGGAAAATATTATGTATGCTAGATACATGCAGGTACGCCCTGCTAGATTATCATTACAAAATGTAAAGTTAAGAATTTAAGATATCGCGCGCGATATGTTCTAGGAGTAAAACCTGAAACCAGTATTCGATACATTGATTTTGTTTGAACAACACACATAATAATGGTGACCATACGGCCTTTATTTATGAGGACAGTCGTTTATTTCGCTGCTTTGTCCTTTAGATTTATTTTATTTTTTTCTAAAATGGCCATTTTGTCCTCTCTTTTATGAATTCCAATAGTAATTTGAATATTTGCGATAGAAATATGAAGCTGTCATTTTACTGGCACTCGGTAGCGGCTCGGCATGTATGGCTGATTCGTTGATGTGCGTGTGTACATATTGTACTTGAATGTGTTTGTGTGTAGTGCAGAAACGTATTTATTAAAGAAAGTTCATTTTTGTGAAAAGTATCGAAATTAAACTTTTGAAGTAACAATATGAATGTTTAAAATGCTATGTATATGCTTATATTTTATAATAAATGTTATAAGGCTTTTTAGTTTTAATGAAACAAATAAACGCAACCTGCTTTGTTATTATTATTATTATGAAACAATTTCTGATTTACCCTTTATTTCCCCCTCCCCCCGAAAAAAATATGGTCACTGTACAGATAATGCTGTCTGAAACGGCGTTGATGTATGATATAATGGGCTGTCTGTCATATACTATGAAGGCATAACGGACGTTTCCTTCTATTTTACTTCCGTCAGAGTGTATCATTACTTTGTCATTCATATGTGCACTTGGCTGGGTAGGGTCACATATCGTATCGAAGCGAATGTACGTAGGAGTTCGAATCAATATTGACTTTTCCGTTGTATCTTCCTGAAGTAACTTCATGTATATGACAAAATTGTTGCAATTTCAGGAAGATTGCTATTAGACAGGCAATAACGCAAGCTACTTCGAAGAATATTGTCTTGGTATCCTTCGATTAACGTAAGGTGTTGAACTTTTTTTTAAGTTTCCTTAATTTTCTTTGACTTTGGTGCGTCTCTCCAAGCAGGTGCACCGTGCGATATCAATGGTAGTAGAGCTCTGCTATATATGGTATCAGTGTTCGTTGGAGTAATCCCCGTTTTTACCAATTACTTAAAAATATTAAAATTAAATGGATAGTGGAGTCAAGAAAAGTCCTCCAGATTGCAATGGAACAGATTAATGAACAACCAAAGCTAATGACTGTCTATATCAGTTGTCTCCAAAGTGGGATACGTGAGGGTACGTCAAAAAATTTTAATATTGATAGGAAAAAAATCAAGTTATTAATTAAAGATAAAGAATATTACTTTCTTTCATCAATTAAACATATATCTAGTATAGACAAAGACGTTATAAAGATCCTATAAACTTAAATTTGCGAGTAGCGCATATCGGGCGACTTTGCACACGTAATCGTCCTTGTCAAAGCTGTCATGTTTTTTAAAACTAGGGAGTAAATCTCCTACTACTTATCATTGCCATTGTTTGTAGAGCATCCTAGTGTTGACAAGCCCAACTAGAGAAGGAAAATTGCTTAGTTATCCTGCTATCTACAGATTACACCACAGTTGTATTAATTATTTGACTGTTAGTAATAAGTTTAACGATTTTTTTAATATATATATATATATATTGTTTCTGTGCAATTCCAACGCCTTTTTGTGCTTACTTTTACGTTTACACTAGATCAACTGGGGGTACACGCTGTTTATTTTTTCTGTCTTGGGGGTACGCGATTAAAAAAGTTTGGAGACTACTAGTCTGTATAACGAGCTTGATCAAACTCAGCAAGGAACTTCTTCAACAAGCAAAGGTAAAGAGAACCAAAGGAAAAGGGTGCAGTTAAGAATTTGTAGGTATGATTTGAGGAAGCAGATACTCAAACGTATTACTGATTAAAACACCATACTTCCTCAGCGAACGAAATCAATGAAATTATTAACAGAAATATGAATTCTACTTAACTATGCACACTAAAACAAGACTCATCCAAATGCATATGACACTACACTTGAATAACTTGGATCTAGCTGCGATCCACCATATAATTATCATTATTACATTACTTCTCGATTTCCTGGGTTTGATGTTCAATTGTACTTTCTCTTCTGTTTCAATTTCACATGAAGCATGAGTACTTGTAGAAGACAGATTTAATTCAGTTGTTAAGCTTGAATGAACTGGTGGTGTAGATGATTTTTTAATAAAAATATCAATTGGAGTTATATTGTTCTTTATATTTTCTAGTTCTGTTCTCTTATTTTCTTAAATTGTGCACTGGAAGGGTTTTTGGTGGCCTATTACCCTAGAAGTGTTTTTTAATTTAAATTTGTTTTTTTATTAAATAATTATTTATAGTACTTACTCAGTATGTTGTATATAAACAATATTATCTGTATTTTCCAGTAGGTTTTGTTCCAAAAAGAGCGAAATATCTAACAATAATTACGACACAGCATCAACACAACTGATCTTATGTATGACAACAAAAGTAATAATATTACCGTAAATGATTTTTGAAATTCTCTAATCTACAAAAAGTAGAGACGAATGGAAATATTGAGGGTGGGAAGACTGTGATTTTCATTGGATCCTTGGTTTGATAGGTGTAAATGAGCGCTGGCGAATAATTTTTTGGGTGGGTCATGAAACGAGGGATTCAGGTAGATGGAACGATATCGAAGGAGGTCATAAAAGGATTAAAATTATAATATGGAAGGAAATAAACTTGGAATGGGCAGATAGCACATTAGGAGGATAATGGAAGAATGTATTAGATTATCTATGCAAATGTTTAGGATTAGAAGGAATTTGGAGATAAAAAATCCTAAAATGGGAAAATGCATTCATTAATAGTTAATTTTGGATGGAACAATTTACTTGAGACAAAAACGAGAACAATTGCAAAGAAATGTTATGTTCAAGTCGTGATATTAGGCGCTTTCGTTGCCATCTAATTCGAGACGAATTGGAACTCACTCGTGTTACCAAATGTATCGAAATTCCGCTGAGTTGCGGAATTTGTGTCTAAAGTGGCCTATTGCCGAAATTTAGAAATACAATATAAAATAGGTGGACTTTTATATCTATTTATATATTTTCATTTTTTACGTTTTGCGCCCCAAACTTAGTTGCGGCCTTGCTGTCCGTCGCTTTCGCCACGCCCTCGTTAGGGCACTGCTAAAAACATTAAAAACAAGAATATTGTGCCAACGGGTGATATTAATTTGTATTTAAATAAAAATAATAGGAAAATTGAAGAATATGAAAGTATATATTCTTCACATGGGTTTCTTGCCTATACAGAAATAGAGAAGCTAGCAGTTCACTGAATTGTGTTGAGCACATATTTATATGTAATGAACTGTCCTATGAGGTATCACTCTGCAATCTGTCTAATATAAAAGATGTATTAGTGCATAGAGATTCTGCCGGACAGTAGTGATATGAGCAATACTATATTAGTACTGATATTATTGAAATTAGAATAAATTTGAGAAATATATGAAAATTTACAAACTATCAGACGATGACCTATTAAATGTAAATTAATTATATCAGGAACTCATCAAAATAATTGAATATGCAGATTGCAAATCATAATAAATTAAAAGCAGTACAAAAACGGATAATCATATACGTTGGATTACAGATGAAATAAAAATGATTAGGTCTAAAGAAAAATTAAAAAATAAGCATAGAATTCTCAGAGGAAGAATCCCAGAGGGCAAAGAGAACTCCGCTGTTTTCTTCGAAATGAAGGATCGATTTTACCAGCTATGGTAATTCTGATTTTGGCTGTACAGACAGGACGAAGTACTTAAGTCACCTCCTGTGAAAAATAATTCATTTTAATTGCATGCAATAAAGGAGGATGAAGTAAAGAATATTGTAATCAGATTAAAAGATGTGTGGGTGGGTGGATATGTTCATATAAATGTCCAAAACTTATCATTAATACGTATAAACTTATAAAGTTGATACGTATTAATAAATCTTTAAGACATTTTGGAAATTTATAGAAAGCTTAAAGACTGTTTCGGTTCTTTCTTATTCAAAGGAGATAACAGAAATGATAAATAAGTCTCAAAGGTTACTTAGATTAAAATAATTTTACGTATCGAATCCGGATCTGAACTAATACTGATTCAGATTCGATACGGAAAATGTGCTGTTGGAGTTCCAAAAAACAGTTTAGTGGAGATAAATAAAGGAATGTAGACATCAGTCGTTTTTCTAGATATATCTAAAGCATTCGACTGTGTGCATCCTTTCTTATTCCTTCCGAAAATGTCCAGATAAGGTATAATAGTTTATAATGATTGTTTCAGATCTTATTTGAATAAGAGAAAACAATATAATAGCTGTGGCACTACTATTGAAATAGTGTAATAAAAATAATGCAATTAGGAGTCCTACCAAAGTTACTCTACAAAAAGAGTTCTACAAAATTCAATTCCAGTACCTATCCTATTTCCTATTTTTAATATACAGAGTGATGATGAAAATTAAAGTATTCCTGTTTAACACCTTGTGAAGTGACATCCAGTGACCCAAACGCTGCCAAACTTTGCACGAATACATTGTTCAGAAGCGATATCTGAGAGAAGGGAAAAAAAAAATTGAAACATTGTAAATACCAAATACGTGAATTTTGCATATCTTGCAACTCTACAGTTACCACGACGGTTTAAAAAGATGGACACGGGTTTTTTTCCTTCTTTCTGGTTAATACCATCCGCATTAATGATGATACTAATCTTGCCCTAACGTGCTTTGCTCGTTAAGATGTACTACCTGGACAATTGCTATGCTGTTGTTGTCTTCCAGTGACTTCTTTGCTTTAACAAATGTCGCCGAATTCCACTATCTCCACGTGCAATTCAAATTGACATATTGATGAGTCAATTTGAAGAAACAGGATAGCTGTGAGTTAGAGATGGCAGAAGTCGAAAAACAGTCAGTTCACCAGTTCACAAGTGAATGAAGTTTGCAACTGCCTTTATGGAGCAGGCTATGATAAACAGCGTTGGTTCCTGTAGTGCACGTGATTTATCCAGCCACATGGATGTGCTAGATAAAACACGTGGAATGTTTCACACAATTACACAATTGTGTGGAACACTCTACGGAAGATTCTGTATTTTAACCCATTCCAGATAACAGCGAAACACGTGCTGTCCCCGCAGGACTTCCACAGTCGGCTGACATCCGCTTTAACATCCCTTGCTTGTAAAGTGGACGCTGCGTGGGCGTTGAGAATTTTGTAGGGAGATGAGGCTCACTCTAGAACGAGCAGTGCTTTGAATATTCACATTAGCCGGGTGCTGGCTGCGCAAAACCCGCACCCGGCTAATCAACAAATGCAATCAACAAATTCTTTTGCATTCACCAATAGTGCATTCACTGTCCCGTGTGGGTTTATAGCTCCTTTTATCATTGTACCATTTTTGAGGACGTTCGCCAGGTTGGTTCTGTGACCTACTCAATTACTGAGCACATTCTATATAAAGAATATATTAATTACCTTTAATTGCATAGAGATCGCACAGCATTGACATGTCATATGTCCCAAAGTGTAAAAATTTTGACTGTGGAGGCATAACAAGATCCAATGATTCAGCATAAAAATAATTTCAGTTGCAAAACGAATCGTGAAAAATACATTATATAATTTATATAAAAATAAATTTTGCACTCATGTGCTTTACATTATTTATAAACCCATCGTTTTATAAATAAATGTAAGGTTTAATATTTATAGCTTATCATACTGCATTATAGGTTTCTATTCCTTACTGAAGGGAAAAGTGAAGAAAATGATCACTCTAACAGAACTACATCACTAAAAATCACCGTCTCTTGGGCCAAAAGCCGTACCGAAATAAATCCGATAGTATATAGATTTATAATTACTAAACTTTATTACTACAATTGGGCTATTAAAAAGTTCGAAGTTTCATACAATTAATGGATTGAACATTTTAGTATTTTCAGAAAATTGCATGCTAGAGCTTTGTGTAAAATGTAGAGTATTCCAAACTACATTTTTGTTAAGTAATTTTTGTCTTTTAACAACTATTTATTATTCTTCATATTACATTTTTTCTAGGAAATGAAATAATTTAAAATTAGCTAATACAGGCAAAGAAGAAAAGCTGAAGCTACTCCCCTTCTATCAATATTAATGTATAAATTATTCCTCAACCAGCTGTTCTTTTTAAATATTAATACTGAAAAACGACGCAGTATAAGAACCAGGACATACTGAATGAACTGCTAAAAATAATTTATGCAAAACTAAATCTAGAAGTTATACAAGATATCAGTTTTGATTTTTCAAAAATAACAGGTGAAGGTTATTGATGGATGCTCAACAAAGAACATTTAAAGTGTGAAACGTGGAAACAGATTTCGTAAACAGGATGACTTATATCGATCACGTAATCAACACCTTTCCCATTTCTCTTTTTCAGTAAGAAATTAAGTAAACTGAACACATGTGATTAGTCATGCTTAGCGAAAACGTTATCTTGTAATATCTGTGGAAAGTCGTATTTGAAATTAGGTAGCTTGAAAAGACACTTATTAGTTCACCATCATTCACAACAATTAAGTTATGAAATTTGTGGTAAAACATTCACAAAATCCGGTAATTTCAAACACCGCATATTCGTTAACAGTAAGCCTTTCTCTTATGCAACGTAAATTTTCAATATCAATGATATACATCTGTTAGTTCACATTAAAAAAAACACTCCTATATGACAGATGGTAAGGCGTTTTCACCACGAACAAGTGACTTGAAATCCCATGATCATACCATACTCAAGAAATACCATTCTCCTCTGAACTTTGTGGGAAGGCGTTTTCTCTGATAAAAGACATGAATCCTCATTTCTTAGTCCACACGCAAGAAAGACCATTCTCCTGTGAAACTTGTGGGAAGGCATTTTCACGGAGAGGTCACTTGAAATCACACTTATTAGTTCATACTCATGAAAGACCATTCTCCTGTGAAACTTGTGGGAAGTTGTTTCCACGGAGAAGTGACTTGAAATCTCATATCTTAGTGCATACTCAAGAAAGACCGTTCTCCTGTGAAACGTGTGGGAAGTCGTTTTCACGGAGAAGTGACTTGAAATCTCATTTCTTAATACATACTCAAGAAAAACCATTCTCCTGTAAAAGTTGTGGGAAGTCATTTTCACAGCTCAGCAACTTGAAATCCCATTTTTTAGTTCACACCAAAGAAAAACCATTCTCGTGTGAAATTTGTGGGAAGGCATTTTCACAGTCACATAATTTGAAATCCCATTTGTTAATTCATACTCATGAAAGACCATTCTCCTGTGAAACTTGTGGGAAGGCATTTTCGCAGTCACGTAATTTGAAATCCCATTTAGTAGTTCACACCAAAGAAAAACCATTCTCCTGTGAAATTTGTGGGAAGGTATTTTCATGGCCAAATCAGTTGAAATCCCATTTGTTAGTTCATACTCAAGAAAGACCATTCTCCTGTGAAACTTGTGGGAAGGCATTTACACAGTCAGGTAACTTGAAATCCCATTTAGTTATTCACACCAAAGAAAAACCATTCTCCTGTGAAATTTGTGGGAAGGTATTTTCCCTGTCACATCATTTGAAATCCCATTTGTTAGTTCATACTCACGAAAGACCATTCTCCTGTGAAACTTGTGGGAAGGCATTTTCACAGTCAGGTAACTTGAAATCGCATTTAGTTATTCACACCAAAGAAAAACCATTCTCGTGTAAAATTTGTGGGAAGGAATTTTCATGGTCATATCAGTTAAAATCCCATTTGTTAGTTCACACTCAAGAAAGACCATTCTCCTCTGAAACTTGTGGAAAGGAATTTTCACAGTCAAGTAACTTGAAATCCCATTTAGTAGTTCACACCAAAGAAAAACTATTCTCCTGTGTAATTTGTGGAAAGGTATTTTCATATTCAGATCAGTTGAAATCCCATTTGTTATTTCATACTCAAGAAAGACCATTCTCCTCTGAAGCTTGTGGGAAGTCATTTTCATAGATAAATTATTTGAAAGCCCGTTTAGTAGTTCGCACTGAAGAAAAGCCATTCTCTTGTGAAAAATTTGCGAAGGTATTTTCCTACTCAGGTGTCCTCAAAAGTCCTTTACGTGTTCACACCCAACAAAAGCCATACTCTTGTCTGAGTTGTGGAAAGGTATATTCACAGTCATACAGCCTGAAAAAACATTTATTAATTCATAGTCAGCCAAAATAATTATCATGTTGTATTTGCACAGGCTGTTTACCAATCTGTAATTTTATCCGATTTGTTATTTCACAGTCAGGAGAATTGTTACGAAGTTTGTGGCAAATAATTTTCGACATTATGCGACTTGTAAAGCCATTTACTTCATCATACTCTCTAAATTCTATTTCACTCTATAATATGACCTGATCTGTTTTCACGAGTAAGCAGATTGTATAGCCACTTATGAATTCACAGACGATTTTTCGATGTTATTAAATTAAAAACAATAACTTAGACTCCAAATAAACTATTTTTCTTGTGTATCTTGTTGCGTTACTTTCAAGGTTGTGTTTCTTGAAATGACATCTCTTAATTCCTCCTCAGTATAAATGTTTCTCATGTTCAAGATATCAAAGACCTGCAAAAAAAGGATTTTATTAATGGAAAATGAAAAATATGAAAGAACAATTTTTATAAATAATGTTTTATGTACAATTGAAGATATTATTTGTGACAGAATCTTATGCTATTTTGCAAAACCCATTTGCTTGTATAAAATATTCATGAACTTTCTGCATCAGGAGACCTACTTAACTACTTCCACTTTTACTAAGAAGGAACGATTTTCATGTTTATTATGGTCCTATGATTAGTCACTATAAAACATTTAGCAGAATAATAAAATATTTGGTTATCATCTGATCTTTCGAAAAATAAAGGATTAGTTTTCAATTTATTGCTGTGATCTCGATTGCCATTGTTAAATAATTCCTGCTATGATTGCAATTTTCATCATCTTTTAAAAATTCAAGTGGATGTTACTTAAACATGTAGTCTTTTTAATTTTTATGTGTTATACTTTTATTAGTGTTTAATTTTAATGATTACTCATTATTTTATGAAAACTTCTGTTGTACCTTACGATTATTGTTTGTTGATGAATTTATGGAGTTTGCGAAGGCAATTGTTCTTGTAAACGTATTTTTAAAGCTATTCTGATTTATCTTATTACATATGATTAATACACAATTGTATTTTATAATGTGACCCTTGTTATTGTTATTCAGCGAAATAATACACAAAATACGCTAGAAAATACTTAATTAGCAAATGGGGTAGGGAATTACCTCGTCTGATAATTTCAAACCACAATTTTTGGTTCATGATAAGAAATCTCTCTTATGCGACGTGTGGCAAAGGATTTTCGATATCAACTTAAATTAATTGTAGAGATTTATGACTTTACACATAGGAGATACCATTCCCTCGCATTGCTTGTTGGAAGGCATTTCACAATGAAGTAACTTGCTGAATCATTTTTCCTTCACACTCATGAAAAATAATCTTCTTGATTGTTTTTGAATTTTTGAAAGCTGCGGTAAAGAACTTTTATAGGTAAATAGGATGAAAAGACATTTATTACTTGATAATCAGAAGAAATATCGATATTTCAAATTTTTTAGTATTCGTCGAAATTTCAATTTGAAACCGATTTACTAACTCAACACTCATGGAGGATCTCTTTTTTGTGAAATTCTGCCAGATTATTTTCTAGATTAAGTGAATTGGAAAGCCATTTACTGGTTGACACTCAGAAAAACCTATTTGTCAGCCAAATCTGGAGCGCACCTTATTAGTTTACACAAGCCGTCAGGAGAAGCTATTTTTTTTTTTTTTTTGAAACTTCCGAAGTCATTTTCCTTTTCAGTTGGTTTTAAAAAGCGTTTATTTCTTCACACTAGAAACAGTTTTTTCCGGATAACGTTTACGAGGTCAAGTTAATTGGAAAGGCATTTTATAGCTCACAATAAGTAGCATGTTTTTGAAAATTTAAGGCATACAATTTTCAAAACCATGTAAACTAAGAAGTATAAGAATTTCTCTTTGGGTACATTATTTTATCTTGGTTAATTAACCTGTCGCAAGATTTATACGGCAAAGTTACGTTGAAAACATATTTCTTAGTTCACATTCAGGAGAAATCGTTTTTATATGCAATGCTAACATTTGTCTACAAAACAATGATTTTATTAATGCGATTTATGAAATCATTAATAAACTCATTTTGTTAAATATGTTTTCTTGTAGACTTTAATGAAGAAATATTATTAATACGTCTTGCTACACGTTTTTGAAAAATACGTTGAGAAACCTAAATCAGGTTATTAAATAAATGTTTTCATCCGGAAACGTACTTTTCTACATAAAATCAGCACAGTTCTTTCGATATGAAAAGAATCGATTCCCTTCATTGTACCCCAAAATACCAATGCCTTCGCAAAAATTGCGTCATAAGTGTAATCTTTCATCATTTAGTTAATTTTATTATTTGGAGAATGTTTTAATGTATTTTAACTGTAAGTGAATTCTTTCCAGATGTTACTGTGAATAGTTCAGGAGATGCTGTTGATTTTTATTCTAAACTGAATATTTTTAGGAAATAGTTTCCTACATAGTAGTTTCATATTTTTAAAATATTAGTATAAACATAAAATATTGTTAAACATCTGGTTTTTCAAGCAATGATTAAATTCAGTTGTTGATTTGTTGCTGGATTGTTGATCTTGCATAGCATTTAACGATTTTATTAATTGATGAGCAATTCATGTTATGATTTGCAATTTTATTCTCTTTATATTAACTACAAAAGGATGGTGAATATTCGTGAATTTGTTTTTCTATTTTTTCTGTTTGTTCATGATTAATAGTATTTTAATGTGAATTATTACTAAATATCATTCTCAGAAAACTTCTGTACCTTCTGATTATTCTTATGAGTTTATATATCCTTAGAGTTTGCGAAGACAGTTTGTTCTGTAAACGTATTTCTGTTTTGATTTAACTAATTTCATTGCGATTAATAAACGATCTTGTTTAAAAATGTGTTGTTTTTTTATTATTCATTGCAATAATTTACAAAGTACTCTACAAAATTATCAACAGATTAACAATAATCTATTTCCGTATAACAAACACGATACTCCTTACCAAATATTATATTTAGTTTTTTATATTTATTTTTCCCACCCTTTTAACAATGCACTGACTTTATCTGCGTTTAAGTGGAGTGTAGACTTGATGCTGTGGAAAAGCTGTAAATTATTGGAGATATTTTCAGGAGAAAGAGGAATAATTTTTATATCAACAGCATATGGAGTGTGGTAAGTGTTTTGAAGTGACTGAAAAAATCTCCGAGAAGAATGTCGCATCCTTATACCCACCTCTTCATATGATGAAAATGTTTATTAATTAAAATGGCCAATTCCCAGAAATCATTAATATATATTAATAAAAATCAATTGCCTAATGAGGTTTCTCTTTTTGGTTTATCTATTGCTTTTCCAATTAGGAAAGTCACTTCTAGAAATCGTTTATTCGAATTATCTGCTCTGTCAAAATTTGTATTGATTTGTGTAACTATCATTCATGATTTGATATTCGAAGTTTATAATTTCTATTTTTTCTTTCTTCCTTGTTTTCCTTCCACTTCTGGAATTATCCGATTCCCTCATTTTTATGCAGTTGCTTAACGGATAATTTCCTTAATGCAGATAAGTTTTAAATGAAGGCCTGTTTACAGGGAACTTCATATTTTGTATAAAATGATGTATCCTGCTGATGGGAGTATATATTTGAAGTAGAATATATCCAAATTAATGTAACTGTGAGTAAATGATAATCTCTTCATGTATTACGTAGTAATCAAGTTTGACCTCCTGCTTAGCACCTGCATCATTACAATTGCTACTTCTCTTGTCATAGAGATTAACGGCCAACCAAATAAGGCATTCAACATTGGTGATTGGCAGGCATTCTGATTCCAGGAAGAGAAAATAATGAAGTAAATTCTCGATATCATTTATTTCTCTTTATTTATTTTTATGTATGGATGAAGGATCGCCGTAATAAACTGCGGTCATTCATCCACCCACCAGTTGCTGCTGAATATTTTGTATATTTGGCCCATTATCCACATTTTCTCAGAGATTTAGCAATGTGTGGATATTGTTGGAGTCGCTTAAGATTCAAAGCTAGTTAACTGGGAAGGATATGCAAGAGCCTCTAAGGACTGCAGGTGAACTAACCGAAGCTACTGATCCGGTCATTTTCACCTAGTCCTGGTATTTAGTTACATCCGTAATTACCATGTGATTATGTATGTAACTATTTTTATAATCTACTAAGATCTAAATCAAATATTAGTAGAGATTAAAATATTTTTTTGTTTTCACTAAGATTAAAATCAAATATTTTCTAATCTATTAAGGTAGATTAGAAAAATATTTGAGTCATTTGGAAATTTGATTCCTATTGCCAATACAAACAGCGAAGGGAAATGAATATCGAATGTGTAGAAATGTTTTGTGAAAACATGGAGAAAACAGGAAATGCATTCTTTTTTATTCTTAACATGCAACAAATATTAATGATGGTGGCAGCGGCATTTTTTGAAACCGAAAACTAGTTGTTTATATCGAAAAACAAATATAGATTTTGCAAAAACAGATTCCAATAAATGAACAGATAAAATATAAAATAATAACAGTTACATAGTTTCAGTAAATTCGCACGTAGTTCAAAACAACCCTGTCCTTTGCTGTGACTTTGTTTCGACAAAAAAAGAAATGTATAAAATCGTATGCAAAAAAAAAGCATTTAAAATATGAGAAAATCTGTTGACCATATTTTAGCTGACATTGGCATGAGTTTGTTATACAACAATAGAAATTCCATTTATATTGTTGTATTTTTTTATTTGAGAAAAAATACCCGCTGTGTACGCCCAAGACCGCCTAACTTGGCTGAGGAAGATTCTTAAGCTCCTCACGTCGCCGACGGAAATCGAACCTAGGACCCTCCTTCCCGAGATATATGGTTGCAACGCGCATAGCCACTAGGCCAGTGATGGCGAACCTTTTTACCCAAGTGTGTCAAACTTTTTTTTTTTAAATACTGATGTTGTTGATGTGCCACTTGCATACATGCATTATAAATGTAACTACATAATCATAGATGGTGACTTATACATATCATATTAGGCTATTTATTTAATAGGACATTGATATAAAATCTACGAATTCATATTTAATAAACTGAAATTACAAACTTACATTTAATGACTTTTCTGTTGCTGAGTACTGGTAGAAAGTTCTTTCAATGAACAAACCTACCTTCGCCTTAACTGCGAGCGACCTTACACGATTTATCGCAGTTTTTTCATTAGAATACCATTATTTTTCAACATCCAAGGTGTGTCACCTGAAACCCTGAAGTGTGTCAGTGCTGACACGCGTGTAATAGGCTCGCCATCACTGCACTAGGCTAACCGCGTGGACATGAAGAGGTTCATGAGTATGAAATTTAAATTAAGTAAGCAAAGTAATAAAACTTCAAATTATCTTATAGATTAACTGCCAACCACAAAACTCAACTTTGCTGATTTCAGGCATTCCAGGAAAATAAAATAATGAAGTAAATTCTCGATATTTCTCTTGTATTGTATGGATGAACGACTGCCGTAATAAACTCCGGATTTAGTACTTCAAATTACTTTGTATCGCGAATGACAAAACATTTGCGACACGAAGTACTTTATTGTTTAAATATGTCCTAAAGACATATTTAAACAATTCGTGTATATTAATTTTTTGGTTAAAAAAAAGTCTTGTTAAAGCTGCGATATATGGAAAATAATTTTCCATAAGAAGTTAACTTGATCATTCAATGACTAATTTCTGAGATAATAGAGAACCAAGTAAATTTAATGTAAATAAACACACAAATAATTTCGTCGGAATGCCGACTTCATCAGGTGTGATAATATAAAAAGCAAATAAAAAACCGTAAAAAAACATTGCACCATTTCAACCACAAAGCAATAAAAATTGAAGCTATGCTTGAATTGGAGTCCAAGCTGCAGAGTTATGTGACTCTGGCAGATTGAGATTGCTGTTCATGTGGGAAGAGTCGAGGATTATTTCTTTTGATTCCAGGATACGACGTTCTAATTCATTGAAAATTTATGAATGTTCGATGTTAATTTCTAATCTATTTGGAATTAACTCATTGGTTTCCTCATTGTCACCATAACATCTTCGGAGTTAACTGAGAACAAGACGTGGCTGGAGAAGGCGCTGGCTCTGTTTCTATTGTGTGAGATGTCTCTCTGGTGTTCTTCGAGACGTAGTTTGTTTGGCCGTAATGTGGTTTCCCACAGTTGCATGTGATTCTGTGGACTCCTGGAAACTGAAGATGGTGATGATTGTCATTGGGGTGGCTTAGAATTGACTAGAATTTAGGTGGAGTGGAGAAACACACTTTGATACTGAACTTCAAAATTCTTGCCAGTTTAGGGGTGAGAGAACTTATGTGAGGTAAGGAGTGTAAGCTCTCGGTTGGTCGATGCCTCAACAGTGTTTTGATGACGGAGGTACAGTAGTTTATTAATACTTTTGGAAGAGTAAACATGATTTGTGAAAGTCTTTTTAAGATATTTTAGTTCGTTTTTGAGCTCTTCTTCGTCTGACAATACGTTCCTGGCACGATGAGCGAGAGGATTATTGATACGAAACTGCGTTTCATATCAATAATCCTTTCAGACAACAGTTCTAGTTTTGCTTTCCGGTAAATTCTTTGTGCCCATTCTATTGTTATGATTTCTTTGAATTGTAGGAAATTGGGAATAATTGAATAAAACTTACAACGGTTTAAGAAAATAAGCCCGTTGATGAAAAGCCAATGCTCCTGAGGGTCTTCTGATATACTTTTATAAGCTGCTGTTTATCCTCGTCATAAGGAATATGATTATTGTTAAGCAGATTGACTCGGTTTCTAGACATCTTAAAGATTATTTAATGACTGATTTCCGAGATAATAGAGAAACAAGGAAATTTGGAGGGCCACTACGCAGACCGAGGTCTCATCTGTGGGAGCCAGACCCGGGAGAGATACGGGAGTTGAAGTAATGCAGAAGCGATATAAATACAAGAGCGAAAAAGGTGCTTAATCTTATTAATGAAAATCTCTGGTTGAGAGAAAGATGAAGAAAGTTTTTTTTAACTTTCTACATGTACATTGACATCGATATATAAATGACCCTTTAAGTAGTTTTATTCCCAAAAGGAGTAAAAAAGGCGTTTTAGCACGATCTAATAGTGGGGTTCAGAGGCAGTGAACGTCCACCGTTAGAGAATAGGAGATAGCCTAGATTTATTATTATTATTATTATTATGTACTCTGTAATACTAACCAAAAAGACTTAACCAAAGCTTTCGACATGATTGAACAGGATAAAATCCTCATCAACTATAGGAATTCCACACGCAAGTTTCTTTGCCTTCGAAATCATGCACAAGGAAATGTATCAAAGAAATGTTGAAGACTAATGAGGATATATCAGAACCGTTCATTATGTGAAGACTTGTAAGGAAAAAAGAACTTCCTGTGTGAGTCCAAATGACTAAAAACATTTAATTAAGGGCGATCCTGACCGATATCTCTCCGTACGATGCATACCGAATCGAAGAGGATGATGTTGTCAGTCGCATGGAAATCACTGATTTCTGCGAAGTTTCTAATTCAGTGGCCTTTCTGTGTATTAAGTGAAGCAACGATTAGTTCGAATTGGACACGTCTGGAACGAGTCGACCCGAATATGCCGAGCGTAGAAGACTGCTGATCTTCAGTCACTGTGAATTACCTTCAAGACGATAATAATTTAAAATTAAACCGAAAACATTCAAATTAGTATGCTGTTTGTGTATTTAAAACTTTATAAAAATTCTCTCGCTCGTCGTGGAAGCGACTCGAGTTCGCTCTGGAAGGGAAACGCGTCATATGTCACGTTCATGGGTAAACGTATTCAAGCTACGAAATGTATGAGAAATCATATTTCATTTCCAAATATGTTCAGGACTTGCTACTTTGACTTCAAGGTCCAATAATGACGGATCGCTTTCGGCAGCCAGAAAACACTATTAAATTAGCCTGAGCTAATTTCCTTGTCTCAAGGTCAGGAAAAGATAGTAAAGACCTTGAAACATTAAGGATATTTCAGATGCTTACAAATTGCTTTCATTTAACTGACTAAAGTTTCAAAGATTGACTTCAGTGAATAGTGAAATAGATTTTCGAATTTTAAAACAGAAAGCTCTCTGAGGTCTAAAGTAATCATATTTAATTTTTATTTTTTAATAATTAACTTATTATTAATTATTTTAATAATAAGTCACACTGCTAGGTGGGAATACAAAAATTCCCCAAAAGATTCATTTTAATGCTTCCCTCCACGTAATCTTTAATAAAAGGCGAAACATAACCACGAACTACGAAGGGAAACCTGAGCAACCAACGTTTGAAATGTTCCCGACACGTATCAGGAATAGCAAAAAGTGGTTGGGATTTGAAAAAATTTAATGCAATGTTTAAAAATAGATGAAGATTTTTTAAAGAAATATTCAACCGATTTCAGTGTTGATGAAATATGCCTGTTGATGAAAGGTCCAATGATCCTGAGGGTCTTCTGGAGCATTGGACCTTTACATGTATATATAAAAACGTCTTTAGTTCAAAGACGTTTTTACATATACATTTCTTTAGACATCAAATTTTTAGTAAAAATAAACTACAGCGTTAATCATATCATCTGGTTATGTATTGGGATATTTTAACGGAAATATTTTTATTTTTTGCATATCAGAATACTATCCAATTTTAAAATTAGTATGTTTATTACGCCTAGTACATAACACAATATACCACACTAAATTAATGTATGCAGGAGACTGTTTTCATTACGTTATGTATAATATATTATTAATATAAATACAGTATAGTTCATAATAAGCAACCCCTTTGAATTCCGAAACAATGTGCCCGCGTCGGTTTAATCCTATCTCTGCTTAAAACACTAGGGGATGTCAACCTCTATCTTGTAGCCATTCACAAGCAACAGCTAGCCAAACGTTTTAGTCATTCTTGTTATTATCGCGAACTTTATTCACACAGTTGAAACAATCCAAATAACATTAGCGCTCAAAAACAATTTGTGTGGTAATACAGGGCAATTCTTCCAAGGATTAACGAATATCCTTGTCAGGTAGCATGGGAAAACCTGGACTGTTCTAATTAACACTGTTTTTCAGTAAATCACATGTGATCAATTCTTTCATGTTTAATTCTTGTAAATGGTTGGACAGCTTCTCTGATCTTGCCCCAAGAGCAACGAAACAATTCTCTTTATTTTGGTGTGTTTAAGCCTCAGCTTAAACACACCAAAGTAAAGAGCGTAAAATTAATTTTCTTTCAGTACTATTTTGTTGATCTTTTTATCATGGGGTACAGCAATGCCATTAATCCAAACTTATCGATGTTCAATAATTGTGATGTGAAGTCTGGGTGAGCCAATACCAATCATTTTGTATTCAAAAGTCACAGAGAATTGTTGCTGTTCTGTTTTCCAATACAGTTTCGATTTCATGCTGATATCAGTTATCAGCATGAAAGTGATCAG
Source organism: Typopeltis vanoorti (assembly GCF_054136105.1). Taxonomy (NCBI): domain Eukaryota; kingdom Metazoa; phylum Arthropoda; class Arachnida; order Uropygi; family Thelyphonidae; genus Typopeltis; species Typopeltis vanoorti. Next base: position 19,736 of record NW_028328259.1, read on the forward strand.
AAGTAGGAAAACCATATTTTGCTCACTCATTCCAGTGAAATGTTTTGGCCACTTGATCACTGAGGTATTTATAATCAGTTTGGGCTAACGTGCTTCAGGCACTGACAGATGTTCTACAGTCGCATATTTCTGAATGTATATGACAATCCCTCCAGCCATAGGTCTGAATTGTCAGTTATGTCGGTCCCGAGCACGGATAAAATTGGGGGATTGAGGTAGTGCCGTACCTCCCCGTAAAAGGGACTCACGGCTGTTGAATCACCATACGAAATGAATGAATGAATTTGCTGTTATTACTGGTGTCCTCAATTTGTCCGCGCGGTTAGCCTAGTGGGTGTGCGCTTCGCAACCATATACCTGGGGAAGGAGTGTCCTAGGTTCGATTTCCGTCTACGACGTGATGATTTTCTTTAGCCATAGCCAAGTTAGCAGGTCTTGGGCGTGTACAGCAGGGTTCCCCTCGCCCCAGTTTATCTGGGGTTTTTCATCCCGCAAGCAGGCAAACCGGCCCCGTGAACTCACGCTGCTACAGTCAAAAAATACATCCATCCGCCAGCGGCAGGCCGGTTGGGGGTTGTACTAACAAACAGTCGCATCAAAATGTAACACGAGGACCCTGCGCAGGAATCGGAATAAACGCGTAGAGGAAGAAGACTGGTGTCCTCAATTTATGCTTTGATTGCGTAAAGTCAGGTCTTGAGCAATTAGAAAACGCCTTTCTGCTTCTTTAATATATCCATATTGTAGTCATTGCAACGACATGGTGACGTCGACTTTTGACTCAATGTTTCGGAGAATTTGGCCATGCAATGGTTAATTTTCCCAACGCACATATCGGTTAATTAGCTGTTACGTTTGGTAATCCGTTTAGTTTCGTATTGCTCTTAGATCTATTGAAATACCTTCAAACATCTGCTCATTGCTGTTATTCATGTAAACTATCTCCGTATGCAGCACTCTGTTTCACTTGCGGAAGACCACTTCCATTAGTTCTTCTTGGCATACGGCTATTCAGCATCGCTTCTGTTATGCAATGCATTGTCATTAACTTTTGAAATTTGCTCTACAATATGTCCTGGTTTTCTTTCATCCTATCTATTCTTTTAACTGTTATTGGATCACTGTTAATGTTTATATATTAATGTTTATATGTTAATATTAAGGATATGGCCCAAGAATTCACTGCGTGAATGAGTTCGATCCATTAAATTGTGTTATTAATATCTTCATACCTTCTTCGGTGTATTCTGCTGCTGCTTGTTGTTTAACTTTAGAGTGGAAGATGTCACTGGTTTTAAAGATTCCTCGGTATTTATAGTGTTTGTTTGCTGAAACTGCTTTCATTCATTTGTCGGGAATAAAATTAAACTTGCAAGAGTACTTCATGAAATATTCCTCGTTTTCTAGATAAAATTGCCAATTAATCCCAGCCAAATTCCATTTTAAAGTCCACACTAATTATACGAATTCGGTTCAGTGTTTGCCTCTGCCGATTTTCCATATGACTTCATGTTATCCATTAAGAGAAGCAATGAAATTTTAACATTTCAATTATGAATTTTTATACGCAAGTTTATTTCCCTTCGAAATCATACACGACGAAATGTATAAAAGAAATGTTGAAAGTTAATGATAATATATTTTAGAATCGTTTCCTTATATGAAGCCTTGTAAGGAAAAACAAAAATTCTTGTGCGTAGGAACTGAATAAAAGCATATAATTAAGAGCGATGCCTACTAATGTCTCAAGAATGATTCGTAGCGAATTGAAGATGACCAGTGTTGTCAGTCGCGTGCCTATCTGGAAATCACTGATTTCTGCGAAATTTCTAACTCAGTGGCCTTTCTGTGTATTATGTGAAGCAACAATTAGTTCGAATTGGACACATTTGGAATGAGGTCGACCCGAATATGTCGAGAGTACAAGACTGCTGATCTTAAGTCACTGTGACTTACCTTCAAGGCGATATTAATTTAAAATTCAACCGAAAACATTCAAATTAGTATGCTGTATGTGTATTTAAAACTTTGTAAAAAATTCTGTCACGTGTCGTGAAAACGACAGGAGTTCGCTCTGGAAGGGAAACGTGTCATATGTCACGTTCATGGATAAACGTATTCAAGCTACGAAATCTATGCGAAATAATTTTTCATTTCTAAATATGTTCAGGGCTTGCTACATCGACTTCAGAATCCGCTAATGACGGATTGCGTTCTGCAGGTTGAAAACACTATTAAACTAGTCTGAGATAATTTCCTTATGTCTCAAGTTCAGGAAATGATAATAAAGACCTTCAAACGTTAAGGATATTTCAAAGGCTTTCAAATTTCTTTCATTTAGCTGACGAAAGTTTCAAAGATTGATATCAATGAATAGTGAAATAGATTTTGAGATCTGAAAACAGAAACCTCTCCGAGGTCAAAAGTAATCATTTTCTACTTTTATCTACTTTTTATCAATTTTTTTTTTAGTATTTATGGTGTACTTCCTTTTAATCTTTGTATTGATGTCAGATGATTGTTGTTCTGGGTGATATTTAACTATACCGATAATGCGGTAATTTGAAGAGTTGTTAAACATGAGGTAAGTAACCGTTTTCTGTGATAGTGTCCATTTGTGTGACTGATGGATCATTACTAGACAAGGTGAACTCGGCAAAGTGATGGAGCAACTTGATTTTTTTTAATGTGGCTCCCATCCAGAAAAAGTTTCTATAAAGCTACAGACATTAGTACTACTGGTGGGTTACGGATATTTTTTCTCTTTTTATTTTATTATTTATTTTCACCAGGTCCGGAAACTCCACTCTAGACACCAAAGATGCACTTTATCAAGCCACTTCAGTCCTCCCGTGATCGGGAATTGGTCTCACACCGAACGAGGGAATTCATCTCCCACCTGATAGAGAGTACGTTGAAATTTAGGACATGTTTTAGGCATTATTAAAATCTCCAGAAGAATGTGATGTGATGACGAACACTGAATCGTGTAATAAGAAAGTGCTGACTCTACTGCACAAAGATTACTTTGTCATTTGGATTATTATATCCCGATATGGGATTCTTGGTTTCGCGATAGATTGCAATGCATCTCAAAAAAAAAAAAAAAAAAAGGGTAGCAGCTAAGAGGCAGGATATTCTCAACAAAAGTCGAAGCAGCTGACTGATTGATTGATTTGTGGTTTTATTGCGCAAGCACAGGAAAGGTCATGCTGCTGCTCCAGGACACAGTTCGAAGCTGCATGCGAAATCCAAATCAATAAAAAAATAATAAAGTAAAATGAATGAATAAACTGAAAATACAACTGCAAGAGTGCACCTTCTTCCTTTGGAAATGAAAAGGCGTCAGAGGATATGTTTATTTACGCTTTGATTCTAAACGTTTAATGGCGATTACGAAATATATTATTTAGGGAAAAAAAAAAAAAACGTTTCCTATTTCCATACCAAGCTAAATGACTAAAAAATCATCGGTTTCTTACTGCATTCCCGAAATGCTGATCCGATAATGCGATAACCACACAGTGAGGAATTAGCCTCTCAACAGCGCAAGATGCCCTCTAGTGACTGAGTTCACGGACAATTCATCGCGGGGAAAATCCATTGCAGGAAAAATCATCGCAGAAAAAATTCGCTGAAAGCGTTATTCGCTGGAAAATTGATGCCAGTTTGGTTTAACACGTGTTATGTAGAGGTGTGTGTGATATTTGATAGTAATTTGTATCCAGGACCGCCTTAAGACCCATAGAGGTCCAGCGCACTTAAAAGATTTTGGTGCCCCATATATACGTAATTCAAAATATAAACAATAATAAACCATAAAATAAATTTTTATTTTTCAAAATGAAACAAAACTTATAGTAAGAGGGAAAATAATGTTTATTTTTGGATACTTCAACTTTATTTAGATTTGAAAAATTTTCTCCTACTTTTTTTAATTGCAAAGTCTTTGATGAGATCCTCAAAATTAATCTTACGTAACACATCTGCTTCTATACTTAGTAGAGATAAGGCATTCAACCTGCCTTGTGGCATAGTTGTTCTGGTGGGATTTTTAATATACTTCAACTGAGAAAATGAACGCTCAGCTGAACAATTTGTGACCATTAATGTTAAAAATATACGAAAGGCAATGTCTACATTTAAAGGCACACTCGATATTGTCTTCTACAATTATTTTATAAAGTTCCGCATGACTGAATCTTGTTTTTACATTTTTTGTTGCACTGAACTTATGGCGCACATACGAGTGAAACTGTTGAAGCTCAGCTGAGAAATTAGTGTTCAAATCCTCTGGGTAAGCATCAATCAGCTTTTGACAACACTGAGAATACCTTTCAATTTCAGTAGATGATGAAGTCACTGAAGTAGCATTATGTGGCACATCACTTAGAAAAGAAAATCTCTCTGATATTTCTTTGTATATCTCTCCTCTTCTTCTCATCTCAGTTTCAAGTTTGTCAACAATTTTGAAAGGTGATGATACGAAATTTATCTCTGGCATTCAGATATACTTCTGGAGCATCTCCGTCATTGGGTACCTTCTTTCTGATACGTTTGCGAGTTTGTGCTGCCTTGTAATCAACATCTGGTAGCACTTCCTTTGTAGCTGCTTCATATCTTTCAAATTCATTTCGTGAAGTGCACAGTTGGTCAGCTAACGATCCATACAGATCTGCACAAGTTTTTAAGTTGACATCCTCATTCTGTAGAACTTGGCTTACTCTATGAACATTTTGTAAAATCTCATCCCAAAAATTCAACATAAAAACGAATTCTAACTCTTACATCTTATTTGTAAAATTATCTGCTTCTCTTCTAGTATCTCCCTTTTGTGACTGGTCTTCGGCTATACGGTCTAACGCTTCTAAAATTTGAAGGAAAGATTTCAAAATTGCTGCTGTTGCCGTAGCATGTGCCTCCCATCTGGTTTCAGAGATGGATTTTAAGACGTTTTCATTTCCAATAAAGCCTTTAAGAATTGTCCGCCAGCTGGTTGAGGCTGAACAAAAGGTATAGAGCAACCGCACTGTAGAGAAGAAATTAACTGCCTCTTGACAACAGTCAACAGTACTTCGGCTTACCGAATTTAGTGAATGAGCTGCACAGGGCACATATATAGCAAACCTGTTTGTTTCTAAAATTTTTTGCTGCATCCCCTTATAATGCACAGACATGTTAACAGCGTTGTCATAAGACTGACGCCTACATTTTGAAAAGTCTAGCTGACAAACGTTATGTAAGTACTGCAACGGCTGATTTGCCATTTCCTCACAGGTACGGCTTTTCAATTCCAGAAAGGTTAAAAAGCGTTCAATACGCTGTCCATCTTTTAAGTACCTAAGTACAACACTTAACTGGTCGATATGTGACAGATCTGGTGTTGAATCCACTGACAAACTAAAATAACCAGAAGATTTTACTTCATCAACAATAAGCACGTGGCCCTTTTGAGCCATCAGTTGAGAATTCCTCGCAGGTGGCTTTGGACAGATAAGAAGGATTTCCTTTGCCACAATTTCCATATTTCGCAATGTGACCTGCTAAAAATGGCTCAAACTGACTTATGAGCCCAAGCAGCCCTAAAAACTTCCCATTTTGCAATGATCCAAATCTTTCTTCTGTTCCTCGAAAAGCCAAGCCACTTTCAGCTAACGTACGAATAACAGCTATGACACGCCTCAGGACATGTTCCCAGTAATCACGCTCTTCCTGAATTTGTTTTTCCAACTGTTGTCCCAACCCTACACCTTGTCTGCGAGTTAAGTAGCTTAGAGTCTCGGTGAGTAGTGCTTTTTCTCATGTTGATCAATTACAATAATATTTCGCCAGTCACTGAACCCTTCTCTTGTTACAAAATGTGAGAAATTTTAGGAGCAAACAGTTTACAAACAAAACAATAAACTGACCCCGTTGATGGTGAACACAACAACCACTCTCTCTTGTATTCCTCACCATTGGCTTTTGTCCCAACAAAAAGTTTCTGCGAACAGTATCTTACTGGTTTGCTACTACTCAAATGTCGGTAAGACTTGTCAAATGCCCCATTGTGGTGTTGACTGTCACTTGTTCCACAAGCAGTGCAATAAGCCTCGTCATCAGCAGAGAAATCAAGCCACGACTCTGGATCTTTTGCTATATTTACTTCATCTTTTGCAGACTGAACATTTCACTACCATCACCATGGCCCAATAAACTTTCATTTTCAGCAATTATTTCACCCCCAGAATGTTTTGTAAAGCAACTTGCATCAACATTTGCAGTAGAGATATCAAGAGAATTTACAGACAAAGTGAGGTCAGTAGTGAGACATGTGCTAAATGAACCTGTTTGTGACACCTTGATGATTCCACCGTCATCATATTTTGATTTTGAAGTGATCAAAGTGGTATTTGTGTCCACTTCTGATGACGGAGATGGCTCTGATCAAGAATTGGTATGTAATGTTGTTGAACTGGTGTGAAGAAATCAGCCAGCTTTGCAGTCTTGGAATTTAATTCCAAAGTCTCCTCTTGTTTCTTTTTTGATAGTTTTTGGCTTTTGTGCACCACTTCTTGGGATCTGTTAAATACAAAAATAAAAAGATTATTTTGCTGAATATTAGGTGGCAATCAACACAGTTCCACATATCACAGGCAATATCATCCGAACAATTTAATTTTCGGCTTACAGCTGAATCTTGTGCTTTCGTGCTTTAATTAACACTTATTTTACCAGAGTCGCACTTCTGCAACAGCTAGGCATTTTATCGAAGGCGCGTTTCTGAGACAGTCACGTGATTTTTTTTATATTTGATTCTGGAGACTTTAATAAGACATAATTTATTAAAACAAGACCTAAAACAGACAGGAAAATAAAAAATAAAATGGTTACGCTAATTATAAAAAAATTACCTCGTTTGACACAATGGTAATGCCAGAAAGCTTCCTGAGCGATAATACGGTGTAAACGAACCGTCATGCTCGTTAGAGTTTTATTAGGCCTTCTACACGTCATTATTTATGCAAAAAAAGTAGTTAACATTAAGAAAAGATAAAAACAATGAAAAATTAATTAAAAGTTAATTTAAAGGGGACACCACAGAAATTCTGTGGTGTCCCCTTTCCATGATGCCCTACGACGTGCTTATTTTGCTTAATGGTTAATCCAGCCTTGTTTGGTGCGTATTGAGAGGGCGGCAAAAGCTCTAGCTACACCACTGCCTTTATGGAATCCAAATTGTATTGGGGATAATACCAAGCTTATCTGTTTCTGCTTGAAGCAGTGTGAGATTTAACTTTCTCGTAATCTTTTCGAGGCTGAATAAAAGACTGAGGGATCTGTAGCTTTCCGGGAGTTGAAGTTTTTCCCCTCACCTTCTTCAGTGGCATGATAATGGCAGTTTTCCATGCTATGGGGAAATTCTGGAATCTGAAAATGGCATTAGTTATGTTGACTAGATGGACTATAGCTTTTCTTGGATGTAATTTTATTATTCTATTGGTGATGCTGTCTGGGCCTGGAGCCTTTTTGTTGTTCAGATGAGTTATGATGCTAATAATTTCTGCTGATAGCAGTGCATAGCTAGAGCTGTTGCTGCCCGGAGTGGTCCCTGAATTTGCCGCCCCTCTCAATACACACCAAAAATACTACAAAAAGTCAAAACGACATATAGGGAAATAAATTAAGACACTATGTTTATTTTTGAAGTAAAACTTTAATTTCAACATTCTAAAATATTATTTTTCTTGCTTTTCTCTTAGAAAAATCTTGTTGACATTGGCGAAGTCTATTTCATAGTAATGTAGGTAATTCTTAATCAATTTTATTTAGAAAAAATCCTCTCACAACTAGCAACACTTACAGCAATTGTGAGGAAAATTCGCAGTAGTATTACAATATTTGGAACTGAGTTCTCGTGACTGTATTTTAGAATTAACTGCAAAAGTTCAAAATGCCGCTCGGGGTGGACCGGCTCTTCCGCACCCCCCTAGCTACAACACTGGGAGTATCCTAGGTTCAGGGGCGAATGCTGGTCTTGAAATTCACGCTTCCTTTGGTTATCATTCAGGGAGTGAGAGGTGTGATTATCGCAATAATGAATTACAGGTAACCCTCGTATAACGCGGATGTTAGATTCCATAGATATGCGTCGTTACATAAATCGCGTTATGCGAGACTCAGATCACATAGAAAAAGCAGAGTTAGGTTCGGAAATCGTTTTTTTTTTTTAAAAAAAAAATCATATAAATAACAATGACATATCCAACAAAAAATATTTTTATTTAATTCAGGTAACTCTGCTTACTTGATATAATTCACTGGGATGGGGATGGCTTAGAAGAGCTAAGGATAGCTCCGTAAGAGGTCACCACGCCTGCATTCGTGAAGGAAAGAAGAAGAAATTGCAGTTTATCAAAAAATGGAAATATTCGGAAACAATCTCAAATCCTATATCATTGCATTTTGCAGGATTTTTTCTATATAATCATGTTTTTTTAATAGTGAAATTTCTCGTGGACCCACCAACATTAACAAAAAATCACCCATGCCGTTGGAAATAATAAAAAAAAAAGTGAACAGCGGATTTAAAAAAAAAACGATTAATCCATCTATTCATTGGACATGAGGAGATCAGATGCAGTATGGTCACGCCGTTCTTTGGTGATGTGCCAAACCAGTTCTGTCCAGGTAGTCCTATTGTCTGCTTTTCACAAACACAAAAAAATAAGAAAACTTTGGTGTAATATTATTTTAATCTTTTCTTAATACGAAAGGTATTTTAATATATGAGAAGTACAACGAAAGGAAGTGTTAGACCTTCAAATTGTATTCAGGTGAGGAATATTTTTTTACGTTTTAGTTTCAACACTCCTAATAAAAGTCACATGCATATTTGCATTAAGCAGAGCAATAAAACTTGAAAAGAACTACCTTAATATGAAACATAGCTAAGCGACACCAAATTATAACTTGTACTAGGAACGTCGTTAGAGTGTGTGCTGCCCCACGAGACAAGCAATACTTAACCGTCTCTTTAAAAAATAAAATCAAAAAGGCGTTTTTATGGTTAGGATATAATCTATTTTAACATTTTAAACTAATATATAATTTTGACGGTCACAACGGACGAACAAATAAATAATCGGCTATCC
>NW_028328260.1:0-85862 GCF_054136105.1 Typopeltis vanoorti
ATTTCATCTCCTTAAATATACTAATAGAAAACGGTCTACATACTACTAAAGCCACTTAGTAGATCTTGTACAAGAACTCTTTGACAAACAGAACGATCAATTAACAAAAAATCTATCGAATATGAAGATTTGGTCAAACATAATAATCTAGCAGTGATAGAAGTGTTTCAGACGCTTAAAGACATTAAAATCAGCATTAACCACTAAATGACAGGCAACACAATCTGATGAAAGAGACATCCGAACGCCATCAAGAACTTCATTCTCTAAAACTACAATACGAACGTTTAAATCAGCAACAACATAAAGAAGATCTTTTCATAAATGATCTTCCTGGAACTGCACCTGCAGAAAACCTCAGAGACGTAGTTTTAAAATTAGGCCATGCAATTGATATCCCCCTTTCAGATATTCAGACCTTAAATTGGATTCCTAGGAAGAGCAAGAAACAAGGCTTGCCATGACCTGTATCAGCCGCAGTTCGTCTTACAAGCAGATTCACAAGACACGATCTCATCAAAGCCAGCAGACAGAAAAAAACAGTTGCCAAGGACTTGAATGCATTGCACGACAATACACTAATCTTTCTGTCCGAATATTTAACACCATTCAAGCAGAATCTGTTGTACCAAGCAAGAAAAGCAAAAACAGAGACAAATTACCACTATTTGTGGATCAGAGATACCAAGATATTCTTGAGGAAATCGCAAACTTTAAAGCCGATACAAATTAAAACCTCAGAAGACATAGAAAGGCTGCCACAGTGAAAAACAAAAGTCTCCTAATTAGTTCAAAAAGAAGACCACAATAAAAATGAATGTGAACCATCAAGATAGATACAATAACACCAGAATATATCAGCAATTTCATTTTGATGAGATCTTTCAGATCATTAATTTGACCTCTCAAACAGCAGCCTACTTCCAACACAGCAGTCAAATCAATAAAAAATATCTAACCGGTGTCATCCTCAGATAAGCTTATTAGAAAGCTTCGAGGAGACATTACATCTCAACCGAGATCAACAGAAAGAAAAAAAATATTATACTGCAGCTCTGTTTAGCTCAGTAGAAGTGGCGTTTGCATTCTGCAGCGCTTGACCGCACGAAGAAAGGATTTGGTGGTTCAAATCTAGTCGCTGACTAGAGGAAATTTTTCTAAGCCTTTTTTCGGCCGATTCCCGAGTTAGTCGATTTCTGGCACGGGCTAGCAGGTTTTTCTCCCGGAAACTCGGGTTTTTCGTCCCGTGAACTCAAGAAAATCGACCGTAGAACCCACACTATTTTCAGACATTAAATACGAGTGTTAGGGTTAGGGACCACGAGATGGCGGAACTAGCTTGCCGCCTTCTTCACTGCGTACTGATGAATCAGTGATAGCCTGGGGAACACTATCTCTCTGATTGGCTACCAGTGGAGATTGAACTGCCCACTCAGTCTCCAAAAGTTAGATAGGGTAAATGGCCTCGCCTACTCCAAATACGGGAACAACATAAGCGTTAGCTGAGTGCTGTAGTTTCAGCGCTTAAATATATTAAAAGCAAAAATTGTAAATTATATATAACTTATTGTTATACTATGAATGCTGTTAAAAAGGTAATTTTATTCAATTGCAATTAATATAAACTATTATTGATATAAACTATTGCAATTGATATTAATCTGTTATTAACAGATTACACAAAAAAAGGAAAATTTGTGTGAAATTCATTGTTAAAAAAAAGAACATGTTTTGTAAATTCAAAATTATAATTTTAATAATAAAATCATTAAATTTAAAAAAATACTATTATTAGTAGTAGTATATATGTATGTAATTTTTAGAATTTTTGAATTTTGTGATTTCTATAATTTTATAATGTAATTATTATATGTATGGAAGACATAATAAAGTGCTAAAAATATAATTATTATTATTATTATTATTATTATTATTAAGAAAGACCTCCAGGGAGTCAGAAACTCATCGAGAGAGGAAACATACTACACACCCCAGCTATCATACTTATTCTTGAATTCATCCACACTGCTTGCACTCACAATATCCAACAGTAATCCATTTCAATCATGCACCACTCTGAGAGAAAAATCTAGATCTCATCCCCTTCTTAGCGACCTTCCTTCTCAGCTTCCAAGGATATCTTTTCTCTTCTCCTTTCCCGTCGCTACATAAATTGAAAACTTCCATCAGTTGAAATCCTGCATAACCATTTCAGAAGTTTGTAAGTCTCAAACATATCACCTCTCTTTCATCTGTTTGTTAATGTCTGCAGTCTGCAAATTCTCAATCTGTCTTCATAATCATTTTTCCACAATCCTGATATGATTATTAACACTCTCCTTTGTACTCTCTCCAATATATCAGAATCACAACGGAAACCAGGAGACAACACCTACGCACAATAATAGTCCAAGTGAGATCTTTTCAAGGTCTTGTAAAGAGGCAAAATGATATCCTTTTCTTTACATGTGAACGTTCGTTTCAACATTGCAATTATCTTTTGAGTTGTATTTGAAATACTTGCCACGTGGTCCCTGAAATTCAATTTCCTATCTACTAATACTCCAAGATCCCTGGCCTCATCATTTTCTTCTAGCCTAATCCTAATATAATACGACATTAATCCTAATGTAACTCTAACATTGAACTGATATGCATTTTCCCCAACCCATAATTCCAGCTATCAAATCATTCTGCAAGTACTGCATATTAGCAGCATTACTGATTACGCTACGTATCTTTACATCTTTACAACAATCTACCATGCTTTATTCTGTCAAAGGCCTCAGCAAAATACAAAAGTATCATTGTGTATCCAATTCTCCTTATCTAGTTCAATGGTAACATTGTTATAGAATGTGAGCAAGTTGCTAAAATGTGACTTTCCCTTAGTAAACCCATGTTGTTCATTGCAAAGTAGAGATTCACTGTCAACCCATTTCTGAATGCGAGTCCTAACCAATTTTTCCAAATTCTTCACCACCACTCCTGAGATACTACTTGGTTAATAGTTGGATACATCGGTCTTTGCACCACCCTTGTGCAAATACCGATGGAATACCGTGTGCATATCGATAGAATTTTTGTGGATTGTTTTTAGCACTCAGAGCCAGTTTCTTTTCATACTCAGACTTTACTTACCGTACAACAGTTGTGACTATTTGTAGACTGCTACTTATAACGCTCATAATGGACGTCATCCCTATGCGTACGGTATTCCTTACACATCGTCCTTTTCTTACGAATCTCTTTAATATTGTTTAAATGCTTCCCATGCACTCTCGATATTCTTTCTATCCAGCAACCAATCCCATTCCACTGAACTCAGTATACTCCTCATTGGTCATAATTTCTTGCTTTATAGATCAGCAAGTAACCTTTTCTGAATGGAACATTCATAAACTTAGTCACTTCCCAAGTGAGTGCCGCATGATTACTGTCACCAACCGGAGGCAGAATAGTTACTTCTTTAACTGAAACACCCTCTGATACTATAATCAAATCTAACACTCTTTGCCCTCGTGTTCCTTTTGTAATATTCTGCTTGAAGAATTTGTCCGGCAACAACTCAATAAATGCATTTTCATTCTTCTCACGAGATTCAGCTGCTACCCAATCAATATTTGTATAATTAAAGTCTTCTGTTATGATTACCCCTTTTCGCGCTCATTCTCTCTATTTGGTGATGTATTTCTTCATCACTAGCAACCGATTCACCAGGTCTGTAACAACACCCCACTATGTAATTGATCTTGTTAGATTCCACCTCACACTAGATTGCTTCAAACTCACTGCGACAGAGATATTGCCAGTGAGGTTGGAATGTCATATACCTGTTGAACCCAGACTCTCTACAGCGTTTAAAACCAATGGAATATATTCCAGATGTTTGCTGAGAGGTCGTCCTCGCTCTACCACGGAGCAGGACGACAGATGTTTGGTTATAACAGTAAAACGTAATCGATGCACTACGGCAGGTCAGCTGACGAGTCAGCTCTATCCAAGCAGTGTTACGCTGATATCTCGACAAACTGTGGCAAGATCTGTGACAAGTACGCCTATATGCAAAGGCCTGTAGTCTGAGTCCCTTTATCCACAGCTCATCACAGAGCATGTTTTCACTGTTGTTGCAAGGCACCAATGGGCTAATGCACTTTTTACAGTCGTTTTACTCTTTCTTCAGATTCTAGGCGACACTTGATCTGGTGTCAAAGTGGTACTGCTTACCTTCGCTAGAATATTCTTGAAAGGAATAGATACGGCAGTGCTGGGGGCACGGTATTGGGAGGCATTACGCTTAATGGACGCACAGAGCTACAAGTGTTGGAAAAGGGAACTATTACTGGTGACCGATATTGCAACGAATTTCTTCAACGTCACTTCCGATCGTCCCGTTGTGATTGTTCCGCTGTAGACGAAGAATTTGTTTTTATGGATGACAATGCCACACCACATCGTGCACGATTTAGTGTGGAAATCATCGAGAGTAGAAAAAGTAGAAACGTTTTAACTTTTCTAGCTTAATACATCTCTGAAGTGTGACGTCCAATATTATTAATTCAGTATCGGTCTTTCTTACTGGTCAGTAATAATCATATACCATCTAATTCGTTTTTGCAGCAAGATTGTCCATACAGATTATAAACAAAGGTATGATCGAGCAGCAAAATCTGTACCCTGGAGCGTGTGCAAGAAATGTGGATTCCCAACTTGCAAAATTCATTGCGAACACTGAGTTGAAAACGTTATTGAAAATGAAAACTCCAAAGTATTATTGGATTTTAAATATCACGCAGATAGACATCTTGAACATAACATGCCAGACATCACTGTAGTCGAACAACAACAACAACTATGGCATTACCAGGGGATAACCGAGAAGAAGAAACAGTGCATGAAAAACTGACGAAGTATAGGGAGATTTAAGATTAAAATTCAAATGACTTTGGAGAAAGAAACAAACAAACAGTTCTAGTTGTCATGGGAACGCTGGAGCAATATCCAGAACATTTAATGAAACATTTGGAAATTTTATCATACCGGATATAACATTGCTTCTCCAGAAAACGGAACGTTTTGGGAATCTCACATTTCATGAATATACCCAGTCAATAAACCAGGAATGGTCTCTGGATAAGCCCCGTATTGGAGTCATTTGTCAGTCAAGGATGTCATTTTTCCATGTCATGTTTCTTATCTCTCCTTAACTGTGAACTCTGTTAATTGAATATAAAAATAAATTAAAAATTTATACAATATCTGGTTCACAAATAACGATAATAAATTTCCGAATCTGTAATTTAATTTATTGAGAAAAATCATGATGACAAACGATTCTGAAAGCAAAAATGCCTCTCCTACTAGAATAATCAGTGCAATGGCAGTTCGTTTGTTCTACTATGATCTACTTCTAAGAACATGAAGAACGCAATGTATTTGGAGAAGGATGCTTCGAGGTCTTTGGACAAAGAATACAACCAACTTGGGCATCAGAGATCCACTAAATTGTTTGATAGGTATAAATAAAAAACAAAAATTCGTAATGTTTGATTTCAGCTGTGTATAGCTTACCTGTTCGCATTCAGAGACAGTTAGAGCCTGAAGATTCATTTCTGCAAGTCCTTCCTGGATTGCCTTAACCTGCAAACAAAATAGTAATAAATAAATCAGAAACATTAAAATTAATTTAAATGTACCATAATTCGCGGTAACGTTCTCACAGTAATCTTAACATATTATGATTCAAGAATACTGTTCTAAAAATTCAAAATTGTAGGTTGATGCTAAGCATAACTTGAAACGAAGAATGGCTATTTGTGTTGTCCTAAAGCATATTCTGGCTACTGCTTATTTGTTTGTACTTCATTATTTGCTATTTTTGCAATATGAATCATTTTCTTCTATGTTCTTAAAATTATCAGCGATTACTTTTCTGTTAATTCTTGATAAGTTTATCTTTGTTTCCTAATAAGCAATTTGTTTTTTCTGCAATTTAAATAATCCCAAGTAATTTCGTACTTTGTAGTTTTCCTAGATGAATACAGTAGCGACAGGTTTCATGTTTACTTTCTTAGTGTATTTCTCTTGCTGGAATGTGTTTCCATCTATTCAGTGTTCGTAGACAGTTTTAGAGATTAATCATTTTAAAAGACAGCTAAAAGTAATATTAAATTTTCTAATGTGGTGTGTGTGTGTTGCATCCAATCATAGACGTCCTGAAATTTAAGGTAGTAATGCCTTTAAAATTCCTGTTAATTAACTGCATTTCTAACAAAATATTTAAATGGTTAGCCACCATGCTGTATACGATATTACTACTAAGAATCTAATTTCTTGAGAATTCCAAAGTATTTACTTAATTCGTAGATCTTGAAGGAAGTCAGCACAAAAGATAAAATTTATTTTTAAGTGATATATGAAGATAAACTAAAGAGCATTAATGGTGTTTTGTTATTTTCTTCTTTTTATTGCGTACTACTTATGCTAGCTATGGAAGACGCGCGTATTTTCACGACAGAAGAATAAAATATCGACAAGGAACGTTACTGAAGAGACGTGTAAATAGAAACGTCCTTTATCCATAATAACAATAACTTCTTTACAACACAGGAGTTATTTGTGGTGCTGCCAGATATTCCTCGCTTATTCGAAGGCTCCCTTGTTGCTATCTACAAAGGCCTTGAAATAACGCAGCATACATTTTGCGTCATCTGGTAGTATGTCATCTTATCTTTGCGATCAGATAATGGTACTCGTCGATATTAAAATGTTTATAAATATTGTGTTGTACCTTCCACGAAAAGTCCCATCACGGAAGAATAAAACAAAGGGATAAAAACGTTTATCCTGTATAGAGCTTGATTTTACACTAATATTTGGGTAACGTACATGATTAAAAGTGTTATAAAATAATAGCAATCGACGTGCTCAGTAGGTTTGTAGCTTCAGGTGAAAAACCAGATGATAATGATAAACGTGCAAATATAAGCAGATTAAAAAAAAAAAAAGGGAGAACAAGCAACAAAATGCTTTCGTCAATTAGCGCAGCTTGAACTGTTTCTAGTAACTAAGGAAAAATGACTAGTGACAAATAACCCAGAGACAAATACAAGTCCTAAATCGTGGTACTAATTATAACATGAAAAGTTGCATAGCACTCCTGACGTGTTCACTACATTTGTTGATAACACGCTTATCTTTATAATTTGTTCTCGAGAACAGGGTTCTCGGATTGTGTACCGATTAGCCCTCTCACGTTGAAAATATTCTATACGTTTACAGCCTTTCGTGGACAGTATTTAGTTAAGAAAAAAAGCTTCGATAATCTCATATTTGGAATTATTTTGTTACTCTCGCCTATCTATCGCTTTTCGTTGATTCATAATCAAAAAACTCTACACTGCCTAACGATTGTTCATGCAATTTATAGGGACAATAACTTATAAATTCCCTACAATATCTCCGGTTTATCTGGTAAAAGAAAATTTGATTTTTTTTTAATTCCTGTTAGATTATCAATTGCACAATTAGACTGTATATAACAAGCAGTTTGCTGTTTTCCTTTTTACATTTTGAGTACATTTATAAGCTCTTAGCTTACATCCGTAAGGCTAAAAACCATACGGTCATCATCATCATCATGCCTATCAAGCATTTAGGCCTAGCATGGCCTGTTCCGGCCTTAGAAGTCATCGTTGAATCGTTTAAGAGGACGTCCTGGTTTTCTTTTTCCTAATGGCTTGTACTTTAAGGCTTGTTTTGGTAATCTTTCTGTTTTCATTCTCTGAACGTGCTTCGTCCATTTATGTTTACATTTTTTAATTTTTTCTATTACTGATTCCTGGTTTAATTCTTTCATAATTTCTTCGTTTCTTTTGTGATCAAATAGAGTATACTTTTCAGTTTTTCTCATAAATTTCATTTCAGCTGTTATTAATCTTTGTTTGTATTTTTGTTTTATTGTCCAGATTTCACTTCCACACAATAGGACTGGTAGAGCTAATGTATTGTATACTTCTTGTCTAATTTGTTTTTAAACTAGATTTAGTTTAAATATAGATTTATGTAATTACACCTGTTAGTTTTAAATATTTTGCAATTTTTACGTTTATATCTTTTTCATTTTCATCTGTAATCATATACATCTTAGGTAGTTAAATGAATTCACTTGTTCTAAAATCTTGTTATCTATTACTATTTTGGTTCTTATTGGATCTGATCTTGTCCTTTATTTGATTTTTCTGTTGATATTATCATTCCATAATCTTTGGCTGTCTCATTTAGATTTAAAATAGCTTTCTGTAAGTTATCTTCAGAATTTGTAATTATTATTTGGTCATTGGATATACGGTAAATTTCTTTTTATAGATGGAAAGAAAGAATTTAAAAGCGGAATGAGTAAGAGGCGAAATAAAATATTCAGGAGAAGGTTATTTTTCCAGTTAACTACCGTGGCAAATTTATCCTTCCCTTAAATATAAACATTTTATTATAAAAATCTGAAGTTGAAATTATTTTTCCATGAGTCTGTTGATCAAGCCTCTTGAATGTAATTTCAATCGTAAATATCTTTTTTCCTAAACTTCAGATTCTCTTTCTCCTGCTTGATAAAGATATGGATACAACGTTTGATTCTTTCGATCTATCTTCCCTATATCTCCCCCATATTCCCTCGGGCTATACGGCTAGTGGGGATAGCTATACGCTAGGGAGATGGTTATAAGCAAGGTGGTTTCCCGTTGCCTTCTTTGACGTATTATATTTATGACTGTAGCCGTGTGTTCACGGGACCGGTTTGCCTGTTATGAGGGATGAAAAACCCGAGTTACCGGGGAAACCCTCCACCTCCGTATGAGACCGGTATCTTCCCCATATTAAAAACATCACAAGAAATTAGAGACTGAAACTAGAGATAGAAAACGTAATAAGGCCTTATGTTCATGAAATAAACTTCCCTCTCACTAATGCGAACAACAACGAAATGCAGCACACAACACTCAGCGTTCCGTATAAAACCAAAATCACTGGGGGTAAAATACAATCAGCTCTATTCATTAGATGATAGCAGGTGTATCGAAGGCGGAGTACTCGATTCCCGTAGTCAGTACCAATGAACCCTTGTCTTTGTAAGCTAGACAAAATAGAGCTATTGAGTGGAAACAAAACCGAAAGAAAAGAGCAAAAAATATCATCCACGTGAGGATTATAATTCCAGGAATAACACTGGAATAGAGCAATGATAGAACAGTGATGCAAGTGATCAAGATAAAAGGGACATCGCCAATAGTGTGGAGAGAATTGATAATCCAGGTATGTAAAGTTAAAGAAAAGAATATTGCAGAAAAACTAATACAAGAATTAACCATATGATCTACTAAATCTTCATACAACGACAATATTCTTGAGGAAAGTCCATCTCTTTTTCTAGCGGACAAGAATCTTGGATTAACTGCACAAATTTGGATCCTTGAAATTATAAAGTGAGTCGACATGCAACAGAAAGTATCATCACAGCGCAGTACATGATGCTCTTAGAAATGCTATTACCATGCTGCAAGGTTTTTGAAATGTAAGATAACCTAATGAATATGAAAGGAAATGTTACGGACAGGAGAAAAGAGCATGCTGCATACAGCACGAAGAAACTGCATTCTTTGAAACCAAACTATTTACATGTTTAGCTGCTAATCCACGAAGGAACACATCCTAAAGACAACAGGTGTGCGGACAATTACACTGAATGTGTCGAGGAACCCTGAACGAAAAATATGAGTGCATTTTCCCATTTGCAACCTTCTTTTGTCTTACGCTGCGAATCGAGGTAGAGAGCAAGAGCTAGAAACGCCTTTTAGTTTGAATAACACAACTACACCCCTACATAAAAGGTCGATTGTTTTGTAGAATATGATGACAAGCTATCTGCTCTATGACGCAACTGTACGAGAAGCAAATATTATTACGAGGCCCAGCCAAACGCTATTCCCTGTAAAATTGACACACTAAGTCAATTAAGTAAACATTATTTCAAGACTGACTAATGAAATTTTTACGCGAAGGTCATTTCTTTCTACTAGTTTAAAAATACCATTTCAAAGTGAGTAAAATCATGCAACATATAAGCCAAGGATCAAAATGCACAAATTGCGTCGCATTTATAGTGACGTACAAATACTGATTTCTCAGTTTTCACGAATAATGAATAAATGTTATTCACCACTAAAATACTGCTACGGATAGTTTTAACGTGCTTTATCTTTATAAAAACGGAAAGTAATTTTGCAACAAAGGTTTGAAAAAGCAGCTGACTTGAAAATTATAATAAACTGACGCGAAAAATTATACACTGAGAAATTACGAGATGTTTGAAAACGAATCTTAAACGTAGAATGAAAAATCATAGAAAAAAAAACATTTGGAGCATTTGCTGCTTTAAATTCTAGTTGAAGCAACTAAATTCAAGAAGGATATATATTATGCATGATATTCCCGTGTGTTGTTTGGCAGGTTCGCCTATTTCTTCTGGATTAAAATCCAGTTATCCAGATGTCTAACAGAGTCCTTGCTCTTGTGGGTTATATTATTACGGAAAAAGAGTAAGATCCTTTATTCGGCTAGAGAAACACAAGCCTCAACACCTTGAGACTGAACAGTCTGGACTTGCAGAGCATGCTATCAACAGTAGAATATAGACTTCATTGGCACAAGACAAGAGTCCTTCACAAAAGTCGGTTCCTCGTGGAATTGCTTTATAAAGAAAAATGTGAAGCTTTACTTCACTCTCCTAACTTTAACAGATTTATATATATATATAAGTATCCCACAATACAAAGCACAGATCCTTATCTACATGTGTACTGCTATGTATTATGGGAAGGGTCACTGCCCAGACAGGTTTCCCTGTTTAAGTGCAGGGTTACCTCACCAAAAACTCGTGAGATCCACCGGATCATCCAATAATGAGCGACCCGCAGCATCAAAAACTCAGCGTTGTTCTCCTCTGGTAACAGGCTCACCCTTTCATCGAGAAGACTCTCAGCGTTGGCTCTACCCCGTGGCAGGCTCATCCCACCACCGAGCAGAGCTGCTCATATTCAATCTGAGGGGTAACAGCAACAGCCATGTCTCAGTAAACTTCACGATCTCACGAATTTTTGGAGAGATAAACCCACACTTAAACGGGGAAACCGGTTTGTTTAGTTACCCTTCCCATAATACATAGCAGTATACATGTCCGTAAGGATATGTGCTTTGTATTATGGGATACTTAGGCAAGTGATCAGAGCTTATGCCACCGTTACCACAGACCTGAATATATTTCATTCGCAAATTTTGCTTGCTTGCTTGTTTGCTTACTTGGGAAAAAAAAGGATTAAAACCAAGTATATAAAATTGTTTGGTATCCTTAACATATATATATATATATATATATATATATATATATATATATATATATATATATATGTAATGACCTTTTTTTTATCTTACATTAGGTGATGACACTCTTTGTAATTGTCAGTTATTGATTGTTCGGTTAGCTTTTACTAATAAAATAATATTTAACGTTGGTTTGTTCCGGTAATAAAATTTATATAAATATAAATACGCGTGTGAATGCTCACGTTATATCCTTATTTAAACAATCAGAAGAATCTTATCACAGAAAAAAATAAAAAATAAAAAAAAATAATATACATATACACACACATATATATAACAATTACTACGAGAATACTGTTTTATCGATGTTTCTTGTTTAATGCTAGTAAAGTAATGATTAGCCAATCTTTATTTAATGGTATGTGAGAATGGTACATGTTGATTGGAACCTCCCTGACTGGTATTGAGGAGATGGAGTCGTACTGAATCTGGGAGCGAACATTATCTCCTCACTAGCAGATCCAAGTATTGTGGATGGAAAAAGTCAGATGCATGCATACAACTTGATTTTTTTTTATTTATTGAAAGTGAGGCCACTTTGTCAGTTTTCCATTTCATGAAGGAATTTTACGATATTTTGATCTAGCAGCAGCGTAATCAAGTACTGTGAAAGTGATTTTGTTCCGTAGATATTAAGTTGCTAAAAGTGAAATTATATCTTCCGTCTGTAGATTCATTTTATACAGGTATCTATCATTCTCACACATTGTATTCTGCAGTATACAGCTGGCATATCTTCTAGACACTATCTACCAATAATTGTCCGGACATCCCACCTCCCTGTTATTTGACGTTATGGAGCATTCCAGGACCATCGGATAGTAGGAAGCAGTATTTCATCGTAGCAGTTTGTATGGTAACAGGACGTATACTGAGTGACTTCGAGACAGGTGCAATCGTAGGTTGTGACATTGTTGGAATGCCCGTAAGTGCTTGCCGCTCAACTGGAGCATCTAAAATCAAGGGCACCTATACCGAAAATGACTGACAGGGACATGAGGGTATTAAAACTGGTGACACGGGAAAAAAGCGGCTATATTCGGCACAGACCATCCGTGATGAGTTCCAGAGCGCCAGTAACATCATAGTGAGCAATAATACTGTACATTTACTGCGCGAAAGAGCAGTGGCACACATGTTGACAAGTGGAAAATGGTACTCTTCAGCGATCATTCAAGGTTCACCTATTTCCAGTCTGATGGCAGTGTGTGGATGTGGAGGCAGCCTGTTGAACACATATCACCACAGAGTGTTGTACCAATAGTAAAGTCTTCTGGTGGAGGAATAGTGGTGTGGAGTGCATTCAGCTGGTCGTCGTCCGTGGTTCCATGAAGGCAGACTTAGAACCTTGATATTCTGGATAATCAAGTGCTGCCTATACTGTGGAATTTTATGAACCAGACCAGTGTTACTTGATAGTAACACAGGTCAGTTACCTGATAGTAACAATGTCCTATGCCACAAATCTGTAGCTTTTATGTAACGGTATGTTAAATGACTGCTCTTGCCTGCGCAGAATCCTGACCTGAACCCCTATCGGGCGAAATGGAGCGGCAATTGGGCTTCATGAGCAGCACGTCGTCGGCAGAAATGGGTCCTTCTTTCAAAATGTTATCAATCTCTCCTCGTGACAAAATAAACGTTCTCTGAAACACGTAGGCATTAGGGTATTCTAAGGCGGAAATCAGCTTTTGTTATTGTATGATATTGAGAAATCTGGCTATCGCCCCCCCTTTTAACTGGCTATAGCATTTTCTACAGGAACCTTATAAGTGAACTGTATCAAGACTGAGCAAAGACGATTTGTTTTTTTAAACCTGGCGTCCTCCATTTAGCCAGCGTCTAAACGGCTTCACATTTCGTCATTTTTCAGTTTCTTTTATGGTTTCACACAGATTTTCTCTTTAATTTTTTTTAGTATTTGCAGATGCAAGATAAGAACTTGCTTTTTAATTTCCCTATTACTCACTTCAATACACTTCTGTTAGATTATTACGAGTGTTTTGTATGTTTCTGACAGCATTGTGTACCTTCTCTATTTATTCTGCTTCCCTATATATAATGTAATCTTGCTTAATTAATTAATTCAATTAAAAGTGTTTACCAATTAAAATGTTAATACGTATTTCCGCTGTTCCTTCTGTTATATTCGAAATTGTACTCAGCTACTTTGAATGCATTCTTGATGCCAGTTAAACTATATGCTTATTTGCGCGTTACTCAGAGAATCTCATATTTCTTCTACAAATGCTGCATCACCTTTGTATTCTGCTGTGACTGGACTGTGACTTAAGTGTTGCCTCGGACAATCCCACTGCAAGTGAATTATGTATTACCACCTCACCCCTGTAATTTAATATTATTTGCTACTTCAAGCGTTGAACTTTCTTGTTCAGGTTAAAGTGGATGCTCGGAATATTATCAGCATATTAATAAGTAAATTGCTGATTGATGTTTTGTTCATCTGCGGAATTTCATGATAGCGAATCTTGTAGAATTTAGCGTTAAAAATTCAAATTGCAATTAAATATTTGACAAAATAAAGCGCATGTTTAAGAATGTTCACTCATGGAATCCTAATAATGATTAATTAATATGTAAGCTCATTCGGTTCTTGAAAATTTCCCAGTAAATGCTTTGTATTAATGAAAGAGACTTGACTGGAGCTGAAACGGTATACAATTTAAAGAGGTGAGCACAAAAGGGTGGACTGTGACTTACAAGTCAGTCCAATCCTCATTGAACGCTCAAACATGAAAATACATGAAGATAAACAAAACTTTTGAAACTAATGAAGAATAATCATTCCGGTTTTAAATTTTTCGTCATTGGGTTTAAAATTCTGAGTTTGCTACCTTTCTTTAGCATTAAAAAGTTCGAATTTCACATGTGCACATCGCTCAAAGATGGTCAACAATCCAATACTCTACATTAAACATGTAGTTTGCAGAATTATTCTTACTAAATAAAAGGGACAATTTTGTTTTTAATTATGAGATTTGAATTTTGCAATGTGAAGATATTCAAGGCAGGTTATTGTTTCCACGTGTCTAAGTAGAAGAGTATAATATGGAATACAAATAACATTCGTTTGTTTTGATAACTTAGAAATATATAACTGCAGTTTGAGTTGATCCTAAACTATATTCAACAAGCATTATTATTGTTTTTATACTTCGTATTATTACATTATAATTTCGAAACTATTTTAACGTATCTTATAAGTCCCATTTTACAATTACAACACGTTTACCAAACTTATATGTGATTGACAGTAATTGATCAGCGGATATCAATGAAGATTTCTCATGCTAATTTTGATCTAATTCATAACGTAATATAAATTGGGGAAAGACTGAAGGAATTAATGTTTAAGGCACGTCATAAAAGACACTCGAATTGTTTGATTGGGCCTGGAAAGATTATTGAATTCATGTGGAAGTTTTGATCATTTTGACAATAGTTTTTATCAATGCATAAATTCCATTCACAGTTACTTTCATGCTAGTATTTAAGAAAAACAAAACAGAATACACCAATTAAAGTAAATAAAATTAACAAAATAACTAACATTCGAAAATGAATGCCCTTCGACTTACCTCTTCCACAGCGGTGTCTGTATACATGGCTGGCAAGATTATTGCAGTTGCTGTAGCTACGCTGATGAATACGTAAGCAGATAGCAAAATCACTTTGGTATTTTCACTGTTGAACGAACGAAATGTGAACAGCAACGAAATGCAGCAAACAGCTCCTATACATGAATAAAACATTAATATCATAGGAGAAAACATCGCATCAACTGCGTTCATGAGACGATAGCAATTCATATAACGAAAGCGAAGTGTTTGAAATTGTTGACCGAAATTAGTTTTCGATAAAGCATCACATTGCAAGGTCGACAGTGTAACGGATATTGAGTGAAAGGAGAAACGGAAGAAAATTGCAAAAAATATCATCCAAGTAGGTATCACGATTATCGAAATCACGTTAGAACCGAAAGATACGAAATACACGAGTGACATACAGATTGCATTAAGGATGTCATAAGTAGTGCCATTAAAGTGAATGATAAAGAAAGCCAATGGCACCACAGAGAAAGCCACAGCGAAAATAACAGTAATGCTAATTGAGACGATCTTGAGTACCTTCAAAGAACGAGAAAATTGTTCGAACAACTCCAACTCCCGTTCTAGCCGACAGCACTCTTTGAGTAATTCCCCGAAGCGAGAAGCGTGAAAATACAAAGTGAGCCTGCAAGTAAATGCAAGTACCGTCACACAACCCAATTCGATGATCTGAGGGAAGGTATTAACACTCAAGAAATCCCCTTCTTTTATATATTCCTTTTGAGCAAATAAGATCAGAACTATCATGGAGACGCTCAACCAGAAAAGCATAATTAACACTAAGCAGCTGCATTTGTTGAAACGTAAGCTGTTGATGTCTTTAGACTTCAGACCTCCAAGGAAAGACGTTCCAAAGATCACCTGAGTGCGGGAAATTGCACGAAATGTGTCGAAAAACACAGAACTGAAAACATGCGGAGACATTTTCTCATCCCTCTGTTGTTCTACACTCATAGTTTGGCGTCCTGCGACATTAACACGATGGAATAAAACGCTAGGGAGGAGCGTTTCTGAAGACTGGGAACGAAAACGATCCCTTTGCCAGCTGCGCATCATTCGCAGTAGCAGTGTGCTCTCGTACTTGAGTTGTTTCCAAAGAATAATTGGAAGCTGTTCATTGCACGAAGACACGCAAGCGATCGAAACATTGTTCTAGAATTGATGAAATAACAGTAATACTAAACTTACGTGTCTTTACTCGCGTGCCTTTATAATTTGTTTTCTGCTATATTGATTACCCAGTATAAGCTTTGCTATGGGAGGTGAGGTGTCTTCCTTAGGTCCATAAATGCAAGTTGATAAATAATGCAAAGCGCATTTTATAGAATTGATGAAATTGACAACATGGTAAGTGTTGCTTCAGTTACTGAATTCCCAACTTAGAAAAACATCGAGGACAAATTAAAATTTTAATTGTAACTTTATCAATTTATATTGTATTTACAGCTATCCAATCTTTTGTTACAACACGTTTTTTTTTCTATCTTATAACATACAAGTTATAAGAAAGAACTTCGTCCAGTCCAATATGGTCAATAGCGACGTATTGGTTTATTAGGTCGTAAAAATTTATATACATACTCGTAAAAAATATAAGACGACGCCATCTAGTTTCACCACAGATTACGATTACTTGTGCGTCCTCAGTGTAGAAAATATGAAGGTAATATTAAAAAAATAAAAGACCTGAGTTTGATAACCGTCTGGAACGCGATTTCATCATAGCTTTAATTGCTTTAGACGTAACTACACCATTCAAACGAAATCCCAGTCTGTGAATTATTGTCTTCAAATGCCAATTTATAGTAAACAGTCCTAGAGGCTTACATCTATAGATTCAAAGCTCTTTGCCATTGACTATATTAAAATACGAGTTAAGCTTATCCCTGATAATTGTTCCTCCGATATTTTATAATTAGCAGGGTAAATCATGGAAACAATTTACAAAGAGTAGCTTATGAAACAGTGGAGCATTCTCATCATCTATCCTAATGTAACAAATATTTCAACATGCTTAAAAAACAGACTGCTCCTGCTGCCGCACTAATAAAATATTTTGAGGAATCTTTTCTAACATAAAAAATAGAAAATCTTGATTTCTACTGCACGGTGAATTTCGTTAGTCGCTGGATTTGGTCATTCAAGTAGATTGCAGAGCTTCTTACAGGCCGTGATGCGAATCTCATCACGAGCAAAGATGTTTATGAATGTCTTTAGTTGGTAGATGAGTTTAACCCCGCAGCACAGGATCGCTTCCTTGCTTATTGTTGGCCTCCAGTAGTTCGAAATAAGTGCTGTGTTGGATCTCTAGAGGAGAATTCCAGGATTATCTGACATATAGTTTAGCAACCCTTATTAATGTGCTACAGGTTTACACAATCTATTTAGGGGGGGGGGGGGGTCGTGTAAAAATGCATAATGTTTCAGATTTTATTTTCTTCAAGTTACACATTGAATGTCGTTTATTAGCTCATCACTGTACACACGTTTTCAGGAAAGAAATTATTCATCAGTTTGTTGTATACTGAGAATGTGAATGCATCCCAGAAAGGCAGTGTACGATGATGTGAACAAATTAAAAACATGTAATAAATAGCAACTTGTAAATAAAAAGATAAAAAGAAGAGCCTGTGTAGTTCAGTGGATGTGGCGTTTGCAGACCACGGTGCTTGGCCGCACGAAGAAAGACTTGGTTTCGAGTCCAGTCGGCGACTAGAGGAAATTTTTCTAAGCCTTTTTTCGACCGATTTCCGAGTTAGTCGATCTCTGGCACGGGCAAGCGGGTTTTTCCTCCGAGAAACTCGGGTTTTTTGTCCCGTAAACTCAAGAAAATCGACCGTAGAACCCACATTATTTTAGACATTAAATATACTGTATTGTGTTAGGGTTAGGGACCACGAGATGGCGGCACATTTGAGCCGTCTCTCTTCACTGTGTACTGCTTAATTAGTGATGGCCTTGGGCCATCTATCTCTGATTGGTACCACTGGAGATTGAACTGCCTACTCAGTCTTCTAAAGATAGATAGGGCTAAATGGCCTCGCCTACTTCTCGTATATGGGAATAAAAAGGCGTTAGCTTTTTTTTTTTTTTTTGAAATAAAAAGAAAATTGAAAGAGTTTTTATTTGCTGAAATAGGAACTCTGAAGTCCTATTTTAAATTATGCATGTTTCATTGCCAATTATTTCATCGGGAAAAATAATAGAAATCGATAAACCATCGACAAATAATTTCCTTGGTTGCATTGAAGAGTTAACTGTGTTAATTACGATTATTCGTTTAATTCTTCGAAACAAATTATCGTTCATTTATTGTGTCATCTAATTCCTATATTCAGCTATTCATATGTATTAATATGAATACTTGAAAATAGATATTAGAGCAGATTACACATTACAGCATTGTTTTATTGCATGCTCCTGAATTCAACGTTGTTTCTTAGTTTCAAATTCAGTCCAGTGGTTTCTTTAAAATAACCCTTTTTTATTATCAAATATTGAGCACTTATTCTTCTATGCCTTTATTGTCGCATTCGGAAGCACGTCACTTATTCTATTGAACTGAAGCACCACTATCTAGGGAGTACGATTTATCCTGATCAGATAAAAAAATAGGCTGGGAATTTTCGCACAAAGATTGGGAAGCCAGCAGCATCTGTATAACATTTCATTATTTTACATCTTTTTTGGAAAAAAAATCGAAGTCGGAATCCTCTTAAGAAGATAAGGAATATTTAACTGCTTTTCATCTGAACATTACCATAAAGTATTAAATATGCCATTTGATTAACCTTTGGTCTGGTAGTCATGTGATATTATTGGCGTATTCTAACCAGCCGCTGTGGAATATAACAAAACATTTCCAACAGGGTAATTTTGTGATAATGCAAGTTTTGGTATTTTTTTTAATAAAAAGTTCAGTTGTTTTATGTGTTTTTAAATCATAAAATATTTTGGTAACAAACTCGAGTAGTTCGAATTCAAATTTATATAATCAGAACTGAAATATTTCTTACAAATTAGAATTGGGCAAACTTCTGAAGACATCAACCGAATTTTTTAACTTTCTGACGCCCAATGTTACGGGACTAAATCGTCAACTGACGGTTATCTGAAATGATGCTAGAAGAAAGTGAGGCAATAAAATTAGACTATAATATTTGTTATTGGGTTCTTCTGGAAGAAAAGCACGAGATCAAATTCCGGGAGGAGGACCCTTCTCCTCGACATAAGATTTACGGAACTTCAGTTTTAGCGTTCTTATATAGCTTCTTCATACTAGACAGGATTCGAAACAGGTGTCTTTCCGACCAAACAGTATTGTCAATACTTTTGTGCTAGAGAGGACCCCTTGAGACACTTTACCAAAAATATCAATAACCTGCAGAAGTTGCCTGCAGTTTTGCTAAATACTTCCATAAGCATCTGTAATGGAGTACAAGCAATTATATTTATCATTCAATATAGGTCATTGTTTATAACTTCAGTTACAGAACAAACGCTATAAAAATCATGAATTTAAGAATATAGAAAATACTTCTCCCAACCTCAAGAAACCATTCATCAATACTATTTCTGCCGTATATTTTTCAATAACGTAAGTCTAAATATCGAGTTTATGGAATACCCAACAAACTTATGAGCATTATGACTATGTGTGCCTAGTTGACCTAGTAGTTAGCGTATTTGCTTTGCAACCAAGAAACTGCGGTTGGAATTAGCCATGGAACATCGATGATTCTATTTAGGTTGGAGATGAAATAAATAATAGATAACATTACCTTGAAAAACTGAAATAGCTCTAATGCATTTTGTAACGTGCGCACTGCCTGATGGCTCCGTGAAGAGGTCCAGTGTACGACATTCCCCACTACAGAGGATAGACCTGCTATCAATTCCATTCTGTCACCAACTTCACTAAAACTGGATCAAAAGCTGCGCAGTTCTCTTAAAAGCAGCTGACAAGAAACTCGTGTTTTTTTTTTCATCCACAAGACATTCAAATTATCAGATAAACATAAAACAAAATACATCTCTTGTGGTCATAGTTACCACAACATTATTTCTAAATAACGCATAGCTGTGGACTAACTTTTTACTCTTTCTTGACTAATATCGTGGAGCACGAGCAGATATAAAGAAAAAGTATCCTTATTGACAAAATCGCTAATAGATTCTTCCGTCATTAGTAGTTATAATTCCTTTTATTATGAAACGCTTTCCAGTAGGTTCTGGCAGAAAGGCAGTGGTGTTGCTCTTCACTCCTCCTTTAAATCAA
The DNA here is from genome assembly GCF_054136105.1 of Typopeltis vanoorti. NCBI lineage: Eukaryota > Metazoa > Arthropoda > Arachnida > Uropygi > Thelyphonidae > Typopeltis > Typopeltis vanoorti. The sequence goes on from NW_028328260.1 coordinate 20,344, forward strand.
TAATACGTTCCACTAAGGAAGGGGAGAGTGGCATATGGTGCTTTATTGATCACGTTTATAATAATTGCTTTGAGAGATGGATCAGAACATCAATGAAAGGCTTATGATCGATGATTCCATGCAATAAGGGAAGTGAGCCTAATCAATATCATGATAGACAAACTCTACATCTATAATACTATGCACTCTAAATTTCCTTATGACGATGAACTCATGTAAAACAGTATTCCAGGCATATCGCATATCTAAACACATCCATCATATTGGAAAAGCGTGTATCATCACTTACTTGTCACTACGTAGCTCTAGGATCCAGGATCTGTGTGCCTTTGACAGTGCCAATGGACGATACATTTGCATGAAACAAGCGTAGTGGTGAGTTTTGTCATGCAGTTCTAAATGTACTGTTAATATGGGTCTATGTTCTGGCTGCTCACATCTTCAAACACAGTACTTAGACTTAAAGATGAACTAATTAGCCTTCTCAAGGAGCGGTGCCAGTAATTTACATCTACTCTGGTTGTATTTTCTACTCTTAGACTTCCAAATGTGTAATTATTACCAAATAAAATGTACAACCCTTTTACTTAAATTATATTTGCCTTTCATTCCCATATGGAATGAGTTTCTGTGACTCACTCGATTTCAATGATGCCCCAGAGAGCCTTAGGTTTGAATGCCATTTAGGATGTAAAAATCATAACAAGTACTTGTTTAACTGAAGATGAGTTGGCCTGGCTTATAAGGAGTGACAGTGCAGGCCAAAATAAATACGCATTCGCATAATTAACTCACAACATCCAACGATCCCACAGCCATAATTCTTTCAGCCTTGCAGAAATCAATAACAGCAATCTCTCTGAAATGCTGTTAACTGATTTATTGTATAACCATTATTCGATATAAATGATCGAGATTACTTCCAAGAGAACCCGCAGATTTTTCTTAATAGGCCAGAAAAGTTACATAATGCTTTTTCGTTTTTCGCAAATGAAAGCATCAAGTGATTCTAGATGCAGGTAACAGGTCTCTTGTGCCGTCTAACGAACAGCAGTCTTTGATTAGCTTCACAACGTGAGACCCGCGACAACACAAAGTCAGTCTGTAGGCAACTGCAAATACCACCACGGAACCTCCTAAGATAATATACAGAAAGCTGTTAATAAATGCGCAGAATCTTCTCCATTATAACACCTTTACTGATGATAATCGGTGGTACGATGGAAAATATGAGCTAATAAATCATGCAACGCGAAGAATTAGAGTTCTTGAAACTCAGAATATTCACATCTTTAGTTTTCACCCATGAGAAGAAACAAGTCCTGAAGACAAAATGTGAGATTACTGGTCTCATAGTCGCATAGGAATTTTGACGTAATCTAAGAAATCAGCAAGGTATGAGCGCGATGAAAATTCTGATGAAGAATGTAATCGAACAGTGCAAGCAAATGAAAACAAAATGAGAAACTTTAATCATATAAATTAAAGTTTCTCATCCAGTAATCCAAAAAAAAAAAACGTGCTCCTATGCAAGTAACGCAATGTCGATAACAGTGTATTAAGTGGACAGGCAACATTTAATTTCTTAGCATTTATATTGATTGCTTATATTTCTTGTTACTATCGGAAGCTTTGTGCTGCGATTATTAAAATGTATTTAAGGATTTTAAGGATTGTGAGATATATCGGTAGTGTATATAATGAAAAAGTATCCATCGAAAACGGAAATGGTTCTAACAAGTATTGTGCATATGACATCATGATATCATAATACATTTTTATCGATATGAATTAGGAGCGGGTCTAATCGTTTCGATTTAAGAGCGTTGATTTATTGTTCGGTGAAGGGGTTATAGTTTGCAATGACAGGATGATTAAATACGCTGCAGGTGTGTCTAATAAACAGATCGTGCATTGTACAGAATATTTTCCTGAACACTTCTAAACATTAGTTCCGAAATCCAGAAAGCGGATCATAGATTCGATTACCCGGTCCATGCAGGCTGAGCCACGTGATGGATGCGCTGGATCACAGAATGAGATCGAGTGCATGCACGTGAACTGCATTGCAATCGCTTAATTTGGAACAATTCGAAAACCTTTTGCGTCTTAAAATGGACATTGTGAGATTCATCCACTCTTGTATCCACTTATCAATGGTAAATTCTAAGAAATGTACAAGATATGCGAAAATGCTGAAGGAATCTATGTAATTAGATGTTGCTCGCTGGGCACCTAATGAGCGCCAAGGAAACACATCTCAGATGCAAATATTTGCTAGGTAAACGACAGTAACTGAGATGAGGTAACTGACCCAGCATCTCTAGAATATGAGTGGAACGACTTCCAATTATTGCTTCCTCTTCTTTCTCCAAACATCTACCGAAGCAAGTCACAGAAATTATTCTAGTCAGTGTGATGGCCTTCATTTCTCATTCTACCCGAAATTATCATCCACTTTCAAAGCCCTAATTTACTAGAAGGTGCATCAGTGCAGTTGAAGAAAAATAACTCAGCTTATCGGAAGTGTTGTCGTGAAACACGAAACTCAGCTGCAAGCTCCGCCTATGTTGAAGACGCAATAAATTCATCGCATCCAAATATGTCCTTATAAAGACGAATTACAGTAAAATGTGTCTCTTGTTCAATGGAGTCCGTGCCAAGGCAATCGTGTGCATCTTCTCTCCTGCACTTCAATCCATCCCTGTCTTTCAGATAACTCCACTGTTATAGCACATAGAGATAAAGCTGACTCCAGATATCACTCTTTTCCTCTACCTCCTGCATAGATGACTAATGCAAATCGACGACTACTACCATACCAGAAACAGAATATTTTTCAGATTGGTAGGTACGCTCTCTGTAATTGGTAGCCAATTTTTCTTTCTGGTCGTTTACTGTGTACTATGGTGGACTCTATATCTTTCGTGCTTCGCTACCAATGCAGCACTTCATGAGTACAGTGTTATATCGCTGACTGTTTCTGCTATACATCAGTTCTTCTTTTCCCTACAGCTTCTCTCGAACAGTACTCAAACATTGTAATCCAGAGATTGCCCCTGCCTGGAATCGTCAATACAATATTCCTTACTTAACTAGTCTTTATCCAAACGCTTCGGAACAAGCGTTTGGATAAACACCGGGAAATTCAAAAAATTAAAAGACTGTAAAAGTCTACTGTCAAATTACTAACCAATCGCCTTTACTTCGATCCTCTCCAAAATAATGGAGAACGTCATTCACAGTGAACACTACTAGCAGTCTCAACAGTTAATCAGTAACCACCAGTTTGGATTCTGACACTCAAAATCCATCGTAGACCTCTTAACTTAAATCAGCCACCACTGTGCGCTTGCTACGGAAACCTTCGGAGAAACTTGTGCTGTGCTCTTAACATTTCCTGAGCTTCTCACGTGTTGGGCAGTTAGGCCTGCTAAGAATGTTGCGCTCAAAAAGTAGCTTTGCAAATAGTCAGTGTTTTGATACCATGATGACAAGCCTAGAAGGCTTCTATTTGACAATATAAGTAACATATAGTGAAAATATTAATACAGCTGACATCTATATGAAGGATCTCTCGTCTCTCTCTCTTGAACGTGAAGTCAGTGATGCTGCAGCTGCTCCTCGTGCGGGCACGTGGAGCAGCAGCAGCATCACTGACTTCACGTGCCCGCACGAGGTATTAGATTAGATTATTTCCATATTAGCTTGACAGCCGGCATCTGTATTTAAAAACAGCGAGAGGTTATAAAGATACAATGTAAGATTAACTAATTTCTAACCAATAACGCAGACTATACTTGACTACCTGCATGCTACCTCTGGACAATATCCTAAAAGCCATAATACATACAAGTAAAAAAAAATTTCACTTTCCCCAGGTGAGGCTCGAACTCACAACCTCGGCATAACTCAGTACTGTCTTATAAGTACCGCGCGCTAACCAATTGCGCCACTAGGGAAACCTGCGAGAAATCTCTTTGAAAGACTTTTGCATAGGCCAATCTGTGCATTGGAATGGCAGATTCGACTCTGTACACTTCGTTACATTGACTTCTAAATTAAAATAAGTGTCATCTCCCCTAATTTCTGTTTAAAGTGAACAGAAATCTAAATTTATTTTATTCTGTAGTTTCGAAGGAATTATAATTTGCGCGTGAACAGCTGTGAAAATTATTAGACTAAATTACAACAAATATAATCATGAAAACAATCCATGCCGCAAACATACACAAACCGATAGAGAGTTCATTTAATCTTAAAGTCCATTTAAGAGTACAAAGATGGGAGATAAATGCTATATACAGTACTTTGTTTTACGCATATTGTGGTTGCATAGATATTTTTAACACATGGACTTTTAAACAGAGTGAAGATAATTTATCAGCCACTGGAAGTTATTAAACTAACTCGGCTTATCATAGTTATTCTCAGTCCTAATTATTTATTCTTCACTGAAATTTAAGTTATACGCAATGTATGGAAAGCTGATTTTAAACGGTATTGTAATAAATGATCATGCCATAAAGAGCAGCATTTTAAAATATATTTTAATTAATTATTTATAAAATGCTTTCTACTAATCGAATTCTACTAATCTAAATATTTCCAGTAACATTTTTCTTAATTAGATGACTAAGTGTTTAGCGTTTCTTTTAAAATAATAAACACTTAAAACATGTATAAATGCATTACTTTATTAAAAGTAGCATCTGCATCGAGGAAGACTAACAGAGTTGAAAATTTTCGCTTAGTAATTACATTTGACATTAACATTAATGACTTTAGAGGTGAAGCAAGATACTTTTCATATTTCCCGCTATCTGTTAGGTCTACAGTGAGGAGAATATTTTATGAGCAGTTTGCTCGCCCTGAATGGGCATGGAGATTATGTATCGCTACAGAAAGTTAAAATGGCTTTCGGTCTTTTATGTTTAAATATATCCGTTGCCTCGTAGCTTACAGCTTGCTGAACTACATCGTTGGGGTGTATGGACGTTTTTAGGAAAAACGTTGTTGATAAAGAATGTAGGAAAGAGAAGATATAAGGAATATTTATGTCACGATGAAGTTGACTGTCTCTGACGAACCATGGGGGATTTAGAATCATTCGCAAGCACTTCTTTTGTACACGTGCTTGCAATTGATTCTAAACTCAAGAAGCGTTTTGGTATAAAAGCAATTTGATTCTGATGTTTGGCTTGCTGTTCCTGTTAATTAGGGTTAGATCTGAGTGAGGGCCAAACCTCCCTACCGGCCAATGTGGATGAAATAGTGACACCAAATTGCACTTCTTATCATCTTATTCAATGGGTTTTAGAGCTTCGTATCCAAATTTACCTCGACGTCTATAGATCGTGGCCGATTAGGGGGTTAGATACCCTTGCACATAGTCTTGATGTGCTAGTTAAAAGTTAATTTTTTGTCGAGGAGGACACCAAGATATTTTGTTTCTGTCTGGAGGTAATTTTGGTATTGAATAGTAAGACGTTTCCTGCAGGAGATATCGATCTTTTCGTGAAGAGAATTCCTGAGCTCTTTTGGAGATTTATTCGTAGTCTCCATTTGGAGAACTATTTGTCTAACTTTAGGTCTTCTTGATGCTTTTTAGTTACTAATAATGCTGTATTGTCCCCATATAGGACTATGATGGATGACATTGGGTTGTTCGGAATGCCTGACATACATATAGAGAACAGTAATGGAGCCAGTAAGTATCCCTGCGGTACTCCGGCCAAGATATGCCGCTGGGGTGAGGTAGTACCATTTATCTTTCCTTGCATGCTTCTATTTTGTAGATATGATCTATCTGGGTGTACCATTTTCAGTGAGATACTGGCTGAGCTAAGTTTATAAAGATTCCGAAGTGCCATATTTTGTCAAATGCTTTGGATAAATCAAGAAAAACAGCTCCATTGTATTGATGCCGGTTGTAGTTGGTGGTAAGATATTCAACTATTCGGAGGATTTGTTGGGTAGTACTATAGTTTGCCCAAAACCAAATTGTTCCTTAGAAAGGAGTTTAGTTCATTTACTGAAGCTTAAAGTCGTGAGAGGATGATTTCTCTACAACCTTACGCAAGTTGGAGATGAGACTGATAGGACGATAATTTTGAAGCAGGTGTGGGGTCTTGGGTATAGGGATTGTCTTATGTATAGGGATTACATCTGCCAGTTTCCAAGTGGGAGGAAAATAATGAAACTTTAAGATTGCATTTATTATTATGGTCAGGTGCACTACAACGTTTCGGGGAAGCAGCGTGATCACTTTATCTGTGATACCATCTGGACCAGGAGCTTTTTTTTTCTTTAAATTTTTTAATGATATCATATATTTCAGGTAATGTAGGTGCAATATGGTCAGCACTTGTATCAGGGAGGTTGAATGAGTGTCTGTCCTGTCTGTGAATTTTATAGAAGTGATGCAAGTGATTTTCTACGTCTGTGTGAACAAGGCCCTGGTTAGATAGTATAGGGGGAAAGGATCTGCCTTTGTTTCTGCTATTCCTCAGTAGACCCCAGACAGAGTGATCACTAGATGAGATAGAAGCTAACTTTTCTTCCCATAATTGATCTCTGTAAGCTTTTAGTGCATCTCTCACTGCACCATTCAGTCTGTTAAGAACTGTTTTGTCTTGTAGCGCGCGGGTGTTGTGAAATCTTTTCCTTGATCTGTTTTTTTTCCTCTGATCAAGTTCATAATATCTTCTGGCAGACAATCAGGCTTGGGGACAGATTTCTAGGAGGTGGCTGCCATTATAGCGGTGTTAATTTGTTGGGTGAGGTTTGTGACTGGGGTTTCAACATCTTCTTTTGTAGATATGTGAGGAACAGGTCCAGTGTAATCCCGGAGTACTTTTGACAATTTTTCCTACGATATAAATGAGTGAGAGGGAGGAGTCAGGTATTTTTGTTTTCCTAGCTGTAGTAGAATTGGGTTATGATCAGATGACAACTCGTTAAATAATTTTAGATTATACTGAAGTTTAATATTATTTTGCAGGATAGCTATATCCAGGATATCAGCAGTACCAAACGTACTGAGATGAGTTGGTTCGGTGAGGACTGCCACAACAGCATACATCGATCCTATGTAGTTGGAAAGGATGCAGCCATTCTTGTTGGTGGTTCTGCAATTCCAGGCAGGATGCTTGGCAATAATGATGGACTCGCCTTCAATAATGATGGATTCTCTAATGCCTAAGATGGCATTTAGATCAGAATGCAGTAGAGTTTAAGGGTAGGTCGTAGGCTGAGTAGATTTTCAGTCTGCCAGCCGAGCTAGTGAAAACTTACACGCCTGTGACCTCAAGGTTAGTGGTTGGAGGGTTATTTACAGAATGGTGTTTAATGTAATTTTTAATGAAAATGGCAGTGCCGCCGCCTCTATAATTTAGCCTCTCGGTTCTGTATAGGAGATAACCCCTTATATTACAGCTGTTCGAGGGTCTTAGATGTGTCTCGCTTATTAGAACAAAATCAGGCTGATATCTCTGAGTAAAGTCTTGGAATTATAAAATTTTGTTTCTGAAGCCATTTGCATTCCATGTAACGATCTGAAGAGAGGCTGGATGAATAGATCCATCTATAGTGGATCTATTCATCTAAAACATATATTCATCATATATGCTTTTAGTGGGGGTTGCTGAAGGGTTTGACATGCTGACGTCTTGTAACATATTCGTTAGAGAGGCAGTAATAACAGCAGTCAGGTTTGTAGGTGCTATTGGCTGATTCTGTTCTAGTGTTGACTTGTTTGAACGGGCCATATCTGCATAACTTCTTGTTTGCCTTTGGCAGACTATTCCTGACGGCATCCGACTGCGGTCACCGAGCCTCTGGTTGTGGTGCTGTGAGCATCTGGTATTCGTGTTCTAGAGGAGGGAGACTGTTTAGCTGTCTCTAACCGTCTTTTCTTCGGGTGTGTTGAGTACATCCCTTATAATTGGATAGGTGAGGGCCACCGCAGTTGGAATATTTAGCCTCGGGGTTGTTTTCAGCTTGGTGCAGGTGTTGCTGGGGTCGTTCACCCCGCACTTAAGGCATCTAAACTCTGCTCGGCACAGTTTTTTGAGTATGGCCAAATTTCTGGGATCTATGGCACTGGCCCTTTTCCTAAGATGTTCAGGACTGATCTTAAGTCCACAGATCGATGTCAAGTCATAGATGTTTTTGTAGGCCTGATGCATTTCGACCAAGACCAGAGGCATCGGGGTCATCTCAGCTCTGGTCATTCTGCTGACCTTCATCATGGGTGATAGGTCTTGATAGCAGAGATTTCTTCTGTAGATATGTCATCATAAACACCTCAAAGCACCACCTTCAGGTATTTCTCCGAGCTGAGGGAGAAGGTATGATATTGTGCACTGTTTGAGTCTAACTCTCTGGTCAATCTTCTCTAGTCCATTACTGTGGCGGGCTGGATATTTATGCCATCATCCACATTTTTGGCTGTTTTGTATAATATTTGCAGGTCGGACATGATAGACCTTATGGACGTCCATCTGCGCTTTGCACGGAGAATGATTGGGGTACTTTCTCTTTGAGAGAGGCAGAGGAATCCACCGTGATGGGTCATCTTCATTCCTTCCATTGTCCTTGGGTGGCTCTGTGGTTGTTGTCTTGCACGCACCTCTTTAAAGCCTGGGGAAGTGGAAATCACCACATCTAGCTTCTTCTCTATCTGGGCAGTGTCTTCGTCCTCCTCTACTTTTCTTGGCAAGGAGTAGAAATTAACGATGCCAGGCCACTCGTGTTCGAATTTTCTAATTATCTTTTTGAGAATGTTGAAAGCCTGTCCTTTGTTGAGCGATTCAATATAGGCGTCATCTTCCTACTCGCTCATGGTGATGACGGCACTACAAGCCAACAATGGCGATTCTAACGACGGTGTAACGGAAGTATAAATTAGGCATACTTGAAAATCCGCAATAGAACCCAATCAATCTTGGAGTTTAACCGATCTTCAGTCGACTACTCAACTTCACCAAAAATCTTAATCTCTTCAATCTTGAAAACTGAAACAAAATCCAATTTCGAAATTCATCACTGCTCATTCCACTTTTTAATTTCTGTATAATGTATAATAATACAGAAATCTGCTTAGTAATGTCCTTATAAGGACTGGCTTAAAGGGGCGAAGCAAGAATGCTTTTTATCTTCCCCGTTATCTGTAGAGGACGGTGTAGGGATAAGATGTTATTGAGCTATTAAAGCTCTGATCATGGCAGGAGGGTAACAGCAATAGCCGAGCCTCAGTAAGAACTTCAATGGCTACAGCATTGCCATCCATTACCCTCCAAGGGTATTAATCCTATTAGCACCCTGCTCAATAATGATTTTTGGAATGGAAACTTTGGAAATGTCATATTGATTCTGACAAATGGTGAAATTTTCATAAAATTAGAATCTATGCAATTATTTTAATACAGCATGGAGTAAAAATGACACTTATGATACACCTATAGAAAATATTATAGATACAGTCATATTTTATAGTCAAATGTCGAAATTAACTGAAAATAAATTTTGCCAATTTTTCCAGAGAACTTATAAGAATATCTGTCGGCTTTGGAGTTGCCTTTTTGAACTAAAGGCAGTCCGATACGTTTCTGAGTACGTCTTTAAGTCAGATTTGTACATAACTTGGATCGCTGATGAACAGTGCATGTGAGGTAATAATTTAATTTTTAGTTTTTTTTTTATTTATTTATTTATTTTCCTGTATAATGTTATTATTAATAATAATAACACAGAATTTATTCATTTAACAATGAGTTATATATATTTACAATTTTGATTTTTTTTAGTATATTTAAGCTCAGTAACTACAGCATTTAAATGTGATATATGGACTTGGCTTTCTTTATTTTTATTGATCTTGGGTGAGATATACTTTCTCAGCATTCATCCTCGAAGCTTATTTGTTAAGCTTATGTTTAATAGGTTTGATTTCCACTGCAGCTGTTGACTGAGAAAATCGCACGCGCGCGCACACACACACACACACACACACACACACACACACACACACACACACACACACACACACACACACACACACACACACACACACACACACACACACACACACACACACACACACACACACACACACACACACACACACACAATAACTTGGAATGTATTGATGCGTCGCTGAACTGGAAGCCTGAGCGAATATATTGTGTTTCATTAAGTTTGTATGGTATTTTGGGTCCGTGTTTCTTGTTCATATTACGTCCTTAGGGCTCTTTTCAGGCTATTGTAATTTGTAAGGTTTCTGTATTCAAAAAGTAATTTGTTTATCATGTCTGGGATGTAGAAGTTTCGTGTTGCCTTTCCATAGTGATTATTGTATTTACATGTAATATAATTAGTAGTCTGAGGTCTTGTTATACGGTATGTATTTCTGACTGTCCTGTAGTTGGCATTGAAATAATGTTTTAGCAAACCTGCACAGTGACATAAATGTTTTGCTGTCAGTATTTTGTGTTCTGACATTGCAGTGTATATAAAGTGATATTGTCTCTTTGTTCCCAAAAAATCAGTTTTATCATTTTGTACTGTAGCGACATTAATCTATTTAATTTGCAGGGTGCACAGAAAGCATACGTTGTTATAGCGTATCTTAGTATATTTTGGCATAGTGCTTAGTATATTAGTATTTTTAGGCGTGTGGGATCCATGTCTTTTAATCTGTAGAGTTTTCCAGTTATTGTTCGGAGTTTGTTGTGTAGATGGTTTATGTGACAATTACAGTTCATATCTGAAGTTCATAAATTCCTCAACCTGAGTGATTGTAGTGGTTTTGCTGTTCTGTGTGTTTTTTATGTTGGAAAGTGGATGTTGGATGGTTATATATTTGTTATCAACTGGTCGAGTCAGTGGATTTCTGAATATCATTAAGTTTGTCTTATCTGAGTTTAGGTGTATTATTATTATTATTATTATTATTATTATTACTACTAAAGAATTGTTCTGTATCACCCGTCAAATTGTAAATAATGTTATTTAAATCTTGTTTTGACTGTATCAATTATATGAATAAAAACAAGAATATTAAAGGTTGCATCAATGTCTTGCTTATTGGAAGAGGCATTTCTGAGGCAAGAAGGGAGGCTAACATTAATCGCAAGATGATGATAATGAAAATTATGCTACGGAGGATGGACCTAGTGATGGGTAATCAGGATTTGATTCTGTTTCTGGAGGAGATGAGCTTATCACTGAAGTCGGTTTCTTGAAAAAAGTATCTATAAAGTTATTTGCACGGCCTTTTCTTTTCTTTTTTCTAATCATAAATGGCCTTGTAGCAGCTGATATTCTCATTATCTGCACGGTAAACCTTAGTAAACCGCTGAATGTTATGATCTTGCTCCTCAAGCTTAGCAAATCCTGCTTCAGTGGAACGAAAGGCTTCAGCTTATTCTTTTGCCGCAAACTTTCTTCGCTCTGGATCTTCTGATTCTTCATGTTGTTCTGTTTCTATCAGCTGCGTCCCTATCCATAAGGTCTTCATTGGTTAATGCTTGTGAATGGTACTCTAGTTAGTAAATGACATCATTTTCATTGATGTCCAAATGCAGTGCATTGCCATCATCCACCACAGCTTTCCTGGCTTCGGCGATGTCTTCTGTGAAGCCACGAAAATCATCACAGAATTGAGGGCACAGTTTGTTACACACCCCTTTAATTGTTGATTGCTTCACTTCCTCCCAAGAATCAGCAATGTTTCTGACGGTATTATTGGATGTTATAATTCTTTCAGAACTCTCTCAAGGTCATCGCATCATCTTCCGTAGCCCTGACTGCTTGTGGGAATGTACGCCGTAAGTAATAAGCCTTAAATGCAGAAATGACTCCCTGGTCCATTCACTGTAGTAATAATGTAGTGTAGGGTGGTAAAAATACGACCTTTACATTGGGGCGAAGGTCATCTAAAGATGCTGGATGTCCAGGGGCGTTTTTCAGCGCGGGCAGAATTTTAAAGGGAATTTTCTTTTACGAACAATAACGCTCCACAGCAGGAATAAAACAGTTCAAGATCCTATCTTCAAACATGATAAGTGTGACCCAGACCCTTAAATTTGAATTCCAAATAATAAGCTGCTTTATTAATGCGGCGTTTGTTTACATGCGCGAAAGAAACTAGTTCCCGACTTATTAATTTAATCAGTTACTTAGTAATTATCCTTACTAACGAGCCCTTTTGTAACTACAGAACTATATATATATATATATATATATACAGGGTGTTCGGGATAAATTTGACAGTTTCGTAAGGAAAAAGAAAATCTTCTTTGTATCTATTAAATTTAATGAATTGACAAAAAAACATTACAGGCAGAGTTAATTACAATACTATCAACAAGATTTACTCAAAATAACCACCATTAGCATCGATCACAGCTTCAATTCTGCTTCGGAACCACGAACAAGCTGATGCTACAGTCTCCCTGGGAAGGGCCGCAAAAACTGTTTTAATTTTATCCATTAACTGGGCTTTTGTATTACTGGAAGTGCGATTGGTGTCTTTTTCAACTGCGCCCCATACAAAATAATCCATGGGGTTAAGGTCTGGGGAGTTTGGAGGCCAAACATTTGGACTGGTGAAGTCGTAGAAATTTTCAGACAACCATTTTTGACTTTTCCCAGAGGTGTGGCAAGGGGCCGAATCCTGCTGCCATACATACGGCCTACCATTGGCTACCCTTGTTATCCAGGGCTTGACTACAGTTAGCAACTCCACGAACAAAGCCCGAATTCCAATGCCAGGGTTCTTCAACACCTGTTCCTGCAGATTTGCGAGGAATTCTGCTGTACGAACGCAATCAGATCGTCTGCTAGGGATCTTTCTTCTTGCTACATCCTCGTAGTCACCATTGCAAGTCTCTAGTTCATGCCTGATTGTTTTTACTGTATTCAGGGAGCATGGGGCAGCAGTCGTAATATCCTTATTTTGATGGCGGGCACGAATCATCATGATACAAGTTATTCTCTTCCATGATTCAGGTGGGTTCCAGCTATCCATCCTTTCTGACATCTTGTATATGAATGAAGAAGGGTCCAAACTTTTAAATGAAGAGAAGTGTGTGTTAATACATGTAACTTACGGAAAAATATAATTAATTATAAATATGTCAAATTTATCCCGAACACCCTGTATATATATTATACATATATATATATATATATATAATTATTATTATTACAAGAGCCTCCCTATAGACGAATCTAGTTGTATTTGTTCGGAAAGACCTGGGTTCGATTCCCGTCAGTGACGTGAGGAACCTTTATCCAGTCTCTTTCGAAGAAAGGTGAGTTAGCAGGTTTCATACCGAAGTAAAGGGTTTTTTCCCCACCCGGAAACTCTGGTTTTTAGTCCCCCAGAACAACAAAACCGTCCCCGTGAACATACGCCTCTACAGACATAGGACACTCCGGAAATAAGGATTGACCGACCTATTACGTGGGACTTCCGGTTTCGAATCGTAACAGGCCACTAGGCCTATTACGATTCGGTTCAAGGACTTACCGAGGGAGTACGCTTTGCTCTAATCCGCTACATACATATCGTCGTCTTTATTCTCGAATTAAAAATAACGGAACTACTTTTCTTCATTTTAAATATTTATATAATCTGATCGATATAACTCTTCTGTATCGTTTTAACAATATTTAGATTTTCAAACCAGCAAAGTAGTTTTTATAAAATATCTCAGCTTTCCGTTTCTTGAGCAATGTTTATGGCACTGTCTAAGCTAAAGGGGATTTCACTTAAAATCCTCAATGATCTCGACCACTAGCAGTCTTCACTAAATGGTCCTTAAGTGTTAAGAAAATCCATTGTCTCCACAACGGATTTACTTGTTTTTGTTTTTGTTCTGCAGAGGTGTTAAATGGAATTTTGTGGCACTAAGAAACTTTAGGGAATCCATAGACAGCCAGTTAGTTATCAACAGTGGCTCCCTTCATGACTACCGGTGATCTGAAGAATGCGGGGTACGCCAAACATCTACTGCTAGCTCTAGCTTTTAACCTTTTCCTTGTATATTACTATCTGAACTGATACGCCTTACTTGCCAATGACAAATTTCGACTAAATAGCAAACCGGAACGAGAAAACTCAGAAAAAGTTAGCACACTCGGAAAGTACAACTGAACCTGTAATGGTGTCTCTTCTTGCACTGATACTTACTGAGTGCGTAAGTTGGAAAAAGCAGACTAGTAATACAACAATTAACAAAAAAAGGGGAAACAAAAAAAGGAACACGTTCCTTTTTTTTTCACATTTATTTTTGTTAATTGAATGTTTGTATAACATTCTTTAGTTTCAATCAGCTCGTTAATATCTGCTGTCAGGGCTGAATACTGAGAGTGATGTTTTTTTACTTCATTTACTATTCCATTGACCAATAGACATTGCCTGCATATTTGATTTTGAACAAGGTCGCATTTATTCATATTTAAAAGCACATAAAAATAAAGAAGTAGAACAGTTTATTGTTTAACTTACAGCTGGTTTGTGACCAACGATCACTGCTACAATGGAATCAAAAAAATGTGTGTATTCGTTCTAAAACGTGTCTAAAACATTTCATGAAACACATTCTATGTAGAACCCATTCTTCGTGGAAATCGTGGTAACACATAGTTATTGGTCACACATTCCGCAATACTAATCTGAAGTCTATAAACCAATTGCTTGATATTTGGACTACAAATCAGTCCCCACCTGCGGTTCCCCTAACGTCGTGTACAGACTGCGTGCAATACACTCCGCGAGCGCCTCGCCAACATCCTCAACCCACTTCCTCAAAGCGGAGATGCACGTACCCCCTCTCCTGCCTCATCTTTCTGTACACTTCGCTCCCAATGTGTGACCCATAACATGATGTAACACCATTTCGGGCTACTTATGCTCTCCTACAGCCTTACTACTCTCAGCAACCCAAGGATTAAATCAACTTAAAAGTACGCATCATTGAATTCGTGCGTGTAGTGTCACTTAGCAGTAGCATCGATTTTATTCATGGAGTGTTATTTATAGGTTTGACTTTTGATTATGATGCAATAATTGTTGTTACGAGTTTCTTTGTTCGACAATTAGATTTCCAGTGAAATTCTCGATTCACCAGAAATGGTAAAATTTTGATACCTTCATTGTGATGTCACTTTGGCTTTCTTGCGTACTGCAATAATACTTCTTGTGGACTGGAATTTTTCTGATGGGATGGAATCTACGCTTTTAATTTAGAGCTAGACCTTTTATGAAATGCTAATTCAAAAATTCAGTCTTTGTCCACCCATATATTAAAACAGTCGGACTGGTTAGTAGAGTCTGACCAAATCAATAGCTTTACTTCATAATTTCTAAGATACAGTTATCAGAATTATATAAATCAAAGATTCAATATAATTGCTAACCGTATAATGCTGAGCATAGTTTGGATTACCAGCTTTGATAGTTTGTTGAATTCCTGTTCTAACACTCATAATTAGCCGATGCAGCTGAAATAGATGTATTTTCGTTTACCTACGCATCCCAACTTTTAGACATATGGATAAAAGCAATAAACATATAAAGATATGTCTAAAATCCAATTTTTGGATATCTTTATGGTTGTAATTATTTCGTAAGTATGTTCAGTTAATGATAGTTCATTACATGTTTCTGATACCACAGAATCATTTAACGAAAATTCATTAATTGCGAATCTATGGTAAAGTTAATAACAACAACGAGCTGTGGTTTGAAAAGTCCTAGGTTTGAATTCCCCTTTAAACCAATTATCTAGGGATATTCGTTGAGAAAACTTTAGATACTCTTAAGGGGTGTTAGTGTTTTCACAGGCACAAGAAAAGAGGAGGAGTAGCGGCTACTACATTTAGAAGTGGCTCATTGTGGATGCCTTTTTTGCCGAACAGATAGGCCTGCAACATGGCACCCTACAAAAAGCCATTACTTCACCTAGACACAGTTGCACTAACTTGGGAGCATCATATTCCTCCAAATTATACGGGCTACGAACACGTAAATCGTTGCATATTACGATGCACCTTACCCATGTGGATGTCCGACGAATTCTTTCCAAGTAGTGTATATTGCTTCATTCTAAATTTTCACGCATTTATCGGAAAAATAAACAGAAAAGTAAAAGTAATAAAAAATACTCAAAACATATTTATATCTCTGAATATGAAGTATGATAAAATACAATAATTTACTAGCTGTAATTTAAATAACCCGTCAAGTAACGCATTTAAAATCTCTTTTACTAAAATTCATTTACAGATTAAATTTAAGACATCTTTTAATTTTTTTTATAAGCGTGATATAACAAATTATTCTGAATCATGAATAATCTTTAAAAGACATTAGACGTTTTGTTTTCCAAATAGTTTTTTAATATATAGATGTTTAATATAAATGCATATTATATTGCGCATTTATAAAAAGATTTTTGCCAATTCATTGGATATTGAATCCAACATTATTTCAAAGCCGAATAGAGAAACTACAAGAGTTTCGTGCCAAATAGAGAAACTATGAAAGTTTCGGCGGATCCAAGCGTAAGCGACCTTTCAGGACAGGGGCAACTCGTGGTAAAGATAGAGCAATCCCCGATCATTTTCCTTAGTATTTTCCATAATGTAAAGCACATCTCCTTGCGGACATGTATGATGCTATGCATTATGGGAAGGGGATCACTACCCAGACCGGTTTCGACCTTTGTTGAGGTCTCGTCAGTGGAAGCCTGACCCAGATGTAAAGTATCCAGGTTGAAGTGATGCAGAAGTCATATTTTCCCATACGAGTTGCTAAAAGATGTCACATCTTAAAAGGTACTAAGAATTAGTGAAATAAAGGAGCCAAAAGGCTTCACTTCGGAGGTGCAAAATTATACAATATCCACATAATTTGTATAATTTGCATCGCCGAAGTGAAGCCTTTTGGCTCTTTATTTCAGACTTTTTGCCTATTCCTGGCTGAGTGCAGAAATCTTTAATGTTTATACTCTAAAGAAACTAACTTTTAACTGATTTTACCGAGTTCAAAATAAGCAAACTAGTTTGGGAACAATTATGAACATCGAAACAGAATGAGCTTTAATGACCTTTGTCATCGGAATTTAATTCCGTCCTGTCAGTTAGGAGGTAGCACTATCACATGACAAAAATTCTGAGAATATAATATAAAATGACAGATAACTGAATTCGCTTCGTTCACATCGTACAGTTTTCAGCACAGTTCTCGCTGAAAACCTTTTTTTTCAGCATCTTTTTTTTCGCAAAAAAATTATTATTTTTTTTTGCAGTCCACTTGAAAATGAATGCTGCTTGCGGGATTTACATATTTTCTTGCGCGATGGATGTTTCATAAATATGGAATGTCAGAATAAAAAAACAGAGTCGTAAATCACAGCATCTTTATTATTGTCTCTAAAATAAACGTGATGACAGAACTTTGATAAACAACCAGGGTTCGTCAACAATGCCACATGAATTATAAAGTGAAAAAGTCGGAAATACTCGGTTAATTTTGATTGGGTCAAAGCGAGCATTCCATACAAAATGACACCAGAACAATTCCAATAGAACTTGAATCTCATGACTTAGCGAATCTGTACTGTGTCCGTGGCATAGAGCAAAATTTCTGTTATTTATTACCTATTTGGTACAAATTAATACTATTCTCGAAAAGCGATTTGTTTTTATTACACACACGCACACATAAACATTTGACAAAAGCCAAAAAGCTTTTGTCAAATGTCATATCTTTGTCTAATATTGCTTGATCATAAATATTTTTAGTAAGAAATCAGTCCAACAATCAACTGCAACAAATTTATCACTCCGATTGTTGTTCGAGCTTTAACAATAATTCGATATTTCATTATCAACGTATACAATATGAAATATCTTCACAGCGAGAATGGCACACTCAAGGCTTACAGAGCAGAACGATGCACTCTCTACAGAAAGGTGTTTACCGTCAACCTATAAGGTACGTTAAAATTATTTCCTTTATTTTTACAGTGTTTTCTTTGTATTACTTAATGACAATGAATTTATTTCAGTTAGTAATTTAAGTTAACTGAATCTGCTTACTTTTATGAATATTGGATGAAAAATAACCAGTGATTCCCGTGATACGTATTTGCAACGAATGAGAGCGACCAAAACTTACACGACATACGGATTCCTGCCACTGGAAGAGGATGCTTACTAAAGGATTAAGGTGTTTGGTTTGGAATACTTTCCAAATATTTTGCTAAATTTAGTTCTTAAAACGTCCTGTGTAAACCAAACTTGAATCTACTGGCATTCCTTAGAAAAGTCCGACATGAAATATTTCGATAGCAGAATGAGAAATTTGATATTTAATTCTTTAATATTTAATTTTAAAAATTTCAAAAGGTGCTAATACACTGGTGTGAAACGCACATCAAATAATTTTAATATTTTTGCAAAATGGAAAGCATATTAATATACTGTATTTTACATAATATCCTTTCCTCTGAAATATTAATTTATTTGTCATTTAATAAGCCAAGACAATTGCATGATTTATTTCAAATGATAATGATCATTGACGATATGCCTTCTACAAATTGTATAACTTTCATCAGGTGTTTTCAAATAGTGACATAGCTAGGATGGACGCTTCTTCTCCCGAAAAATCGGATTCTTCGTTCCTCAACACAAACAGTGTTCAAGGCACTATCACAGATGATCTCGAAGAGCTTGCGATGTTTGAGCACCACAGAGACTGTTGTATAAGCAGACGATTTGAGAATGCTGCAATCAGAAAAACGATGAATGGGGTTTACAGGGAATGAGAGCAGCTCACGTATATAAATCAGGAAGAGGATGTGAAATGAAGGATCCCTGATGAACACCGGCATGAAACGGAAAATTTGAAAAGAGAGAGTACCATTCACCATCTCATCTCATCCACCTACTATCCGACCACAGATGCGAGAACCCTCGACACTTCTGCGCATGGCAGAAGGAGAATTCATTCCGATAATAGGGTAATCAATGATGAGTGTTTATTATTGTCGGAATGAATTCCGATAATAATGGAAGATAATTACATTCGCTATTATTCAGAAAATTAACTTTTCTTTTATGAAAATTCTAGTTTTTAAAGTGCTAGCTATTTTTCTTGTATAGCAGTTGGAAAGTTTTATGTATAAATTACGTGATTTCGTGTGTTGGTGACGAATTCATGCATCTCCTTGTTCCTTTCTCCCCTTCCACAGAATTGACTCTTACTAGCACTGTCCCATCCAGAGATCTTGCACCTGCGAGATTAGATCACTAATTAGATGGCATATTTCCAAGTGTTGAAGAAAACACTGTTGATAACATTCTCCATTACTTTGGACAAAATTGATACTAGAGCGATTGGTCAATAGCTTGATTGTGGATATGAATCAAGTTTTTTGGGGAGGAGGGGGAGGAATTGGATGTATATATATGAGCTTGCTTCCATACCGCAGGGTGGATGTCTTCTGAGTACAGTTTTGTGTATAGATTAATAGGTGTTGGTTCAGAGCTGGTGGAATTCTATTTGGGCCAGCTAACTTGATGATATCCAAGTTATTCAAATTTTCTTCTGATGAATTTCTGCGGAAGGTCATAGGATACCTGAAATGCAATGTTTTAGGCAATTTTTTAATTTTCGATGGTCATCTATGGAGGAATTGAAAGAGAAGAATGAAGGACGTCAGCCATATCTTTACTACAATGATACCATTACGGTGTTGAAGTAAAAGTAGCGCAGATGGGCAAGAGGAATAAGGAGCGATAACCCTCGGCACAACCGGCGAGTTTTCTACATTTATCCACGTTGATTTAGACTTTTCCCTTTTTATGTCCTCCTTGCAAATGTCCTCCTTGCAAAATGATAGTTTTGCACGGAGGACATTTGTTTAGGCTGAGAAGGAAGCTGTTGGTCTCAAGCCACTTGTGATAGTCTGCTTGCTTTTCCGGAATCACCCTCGGAGAACCATACTTTAGATGTAGGGTGGGAATTTTTAATAAGGGGTGAAAGCTTTCATTCTAATATGGATTATTTCTGTAACATGATCGCAACGTGTTTCTAGATCTGATGAATAAAACAGTAGTCTGACCATGGAAAGAAGGAAGACAAGTCACATAAATCCCTCCTCCCGACGGGCATTATTGTAATGCCACAGTACACAATTTTGTGAATGGTTGAAGGAAGGACCAGTAATGAAACTCGGATGAGATTATGATTAGAATCAAGAGGGGAAGTTACATGAACTGAATGTCTTGAAGGAGAACAAGTTAAGAAGAGATCCAGGATTATTGAAGAGAATTGTCGGGAATTATGGCAAGGAGATGAAAAAATCTGTAAGTCATTGCTTACGGCAAAATTGTAGACATTAGAACCCTTAAGAAAGATGAATTCACTGTGTGGAAATTTGGGCTGAATGAAATCAAGTTAACGAAGATGGGAACTCAAGGAGGTTAGCAGAATTGGAAAAATGGTAAAGGCAGCTGATGAATGAAAGAAAATATGGCAAAGAAATTGTAAGCTACAGGAGGTCAGGAAATTGAATCTCAATTTCCTGACCTCCTGAATGAGTGTCACATCCCGCATATCATGACACAGCCCCTCTCCAGCACAACCTCGGAGTGTAGATAGCAGCAAGTTGATCTCGTGTTTCCTAAAATGCATGAACATCTGGTTCGGTCCCGTACACTAACTTACAGAGAAGTTATGTTACTCCTGTACTGTTGTATCCTCGAGCATAGAAGAGGTTTCTATAAGTTTCACTCATACTGCATGAAGTAGGTTTGGGGGAAGAGAAACCCTTGCTTTACGAACTAAACGTGGCCAGAACCACTTCGGCTCTCCAATAATCAAGGTGCTAGTATATTTCTGCGTTCGATGAAAGTCATCTGGCACCAATTAATTCTATTTCAAAGTGTGCATTTACTCCATATAGGAAGGTATGGCTTTGCATCAAGTATTCCTGTCGCAGGAGTCTTTAGTGGAAACAGGTCATACTACGAGTAGGTGGGACTGAACTGACCGGAAGAGGCTGTATATTTGGGCATCTTCATCCCACAGCTGCGCAAATAAATTAATAAGTTGCTTGTATCTTTTTTATGACATATAGAGTTAATTTTTTATCCCTTACAATGAAATGTCGATGTGAATATATTTATAAATTTTGAGTACTTACTTTTTACAGGTCTTTTATCTGTTTCAGATTATTAACTATTCATTCTTAGAGAGATATTAATCTTGTTCTATGCAACAATGTTTCTTCTTACGATCAATGCACTGGATTTAAGATCTTAGTGCCATGAAAAAGTAATTTTCCATATTCTTCTTTCTCATTTAAAAATACAGTCGGTAGCTAAACTATTACAGATATACGCATGCTAAATAAATGCTAGGACAACTTAGTTAGTCCTATGCCTAGAAATATTGTTTGTAAATTGATCAAATCAAAGGACCACCTACCTTAGATATATGTACTGTATCCGCATACTCGTCTAGCACAGAAGGCGTATTCGGTTGCGCTAGAAGCTCGAGAGAGAACGTTAAACCTAATTACTTAAAGGAACCAAAGTTTAAAAAAACCTGACGAGTGCATGGGAATTGACCCGGAATTGAATACGGAAAACAAAAATGAAAGTGGAAACACTTAGGATTGGCACCTGGAATATCCAATCGCTAACAGGAAAAAAAGTAATCTTGATAAAATAGAAATTTTTTCAATATCTTCCAAAGCTAATATACAAAATAAATCAAATAATACATGTAAAAATGAGCAAACTGGCTGTTGCAGGCATAGTGAAGACAAAAGTACAAAATAGAATTATACTAGGATTAAAGTATAAGATATATACACCAGCTTCCTTGTAGGGGAATGGGGTGGTTACATTTTTTCATCTTCGTGCGGTATTTCGATTAAGTCCAAGTGACTAGAAAACTGCCTATCGTTGATTAAATGCGATATCTCAATACATTTGGCTCATTTTCTGATGTGTGATTAGTGTAATATAGCTTGTTCATAATTAGTCTCTATAGAACTTAGTATGAGTGGAACTATATTTGAAGTTGAATAGAAAGGGGCTTTATTAAATCTTTCTTTCAGTTATTTCAAGTTTTTAACTTATTATTTCTTATTTCGTTTACTTTTATTTTGATTTATACCTTTGTACCCTTGGAAATCTGTAAATAAATAAATAATAAAAATACATATAAACAAAGTGGATATTAGTTCCAGAATTATTTCAAAGCCGAATGTAGAAACTATGAAAGTTTCATAAGGTAAATTGACCAGAGAGCCTACTGGAATACACTCCCCGGCATTCACCAGTCGTCTTAATGCGGACTACTTAAAAGACAAAGGCGCTGCCCTAGTTCTATATATTCGCCTTTTATTAGTCCATTTTGATACGGTTTCATTAACCTGGCAGCTGTTTTGAACTGGTTGATGCACGGCCCAGAGATCAGGTACTGTATAAGTAAAAGCCTCTCTAAAAAATAGGCGATCCCCGAAACCACTCCGTAGGAGTAACCGAAAGATCGTCCAACCAACGTCTGTTTCCCTCACTGATAGGTTAACCCCACCCCTGAGCAAAACCGCTCATATTCCAGGTAAAAGCATTCGCTGACACGGCCCGATAGAGACCATGCCGGAAAACAGCAAATTAAGATTGCAGAAACTCTCCTTCAGTACTAAGGAACTTGAAATACCAAAGAAATGTATTTTTCAAAGCGAACTCTGTTTCGGAGTTCGAAACAGAGTTCGATAAGGGGCCAAAAGGCTTCAGTTCGGCGATGCAAATTTGTGTAAGCAAAGGAGATATCAGATCCAACATTATTTCAAAGCGGTTTTAGTAATAAAAATATTTTTGATGTTCAGATGAATGTAAGGGTGTATTCAATATTCTGCTGATCAAGTCCAACTCATCGGTTTCTTCCACAAATATCCCCATCTGCATTTTCTCCATTTTTCAAATATTCTATTCTCTCGAATTCACTCTTCCAATCAGTTAAATAAATTAGTAAAGAGCGAGAGAATTGAAAAATAAGTAACTAGCCTAACCAGATTAGTTCTTTTAGATTTAGATTTCATTATTTTTGCAGGCGCGTTATTTTTATTAGCATACGAGAGCCTGTGCTGAAATTGGGTGTGTCATATTTCTCGGATGACTAATCGAAGGAATATTATTTATAACAAAAACACTTTTCGGTTTTAAAAAGAGTGGAATAATTAAATGGTCAAGAACTTGGCTATGAAACACTTTCTGTATGAGAATATCAACTTTTGAATCATGTGGCGGGAAACCGAAAAGGAAAATGTGTAAATATATTACGAAAAGCAAGAAACGTAAGAGATGACACAAATGAAACGAATTGCGATGACACTTTTATATGCAAGAAAAACTGTAAAAATTAAATAAGTGTGTCTGAGGATTGCACGATAACAAACACGTTTTAGATTTCCCGAAGAGAAAGTTTTAGTGAGGAGATAACAAATGGACACGCTCGTTACTTGATCAGGAATATCGTAATTGGAATTTTCTTTATGTGTCGAAGATGCAAATGACCATTTTATGACAATAGAAAACATAAAAAAAAAAGAATTCCAATTGTTGTAAACCTTACACAGAATATTGTCAACGTTGCAAGTGAAATCAATGATTTCACTGACTTGCACCGTTGGTGGAATTATCTAACAAAAGTTGCGTACTTAGCTTACATTCAATGAAACAAAAAAGCATTTCCGAGATTCAAACTTCGATAATACCAATAAATAACTTTATAACCGAATTTTGAACTCAGGAAGAAAATGAATCACAAAAAATGTAGCAAAAGGCAGATATTGAAATTGATATTTATTATATCTGAAGACGAATACAAATTATAACATAATATTATCATCATCATTAAATTCCTGTCTACCCTCAGCGAGAGTACAGGATAATTATGATAGTACCAATGTACATGAAAACGTTACACTGTAACTTTTCGTGTAATAATGTAATACTCTTATACAGTTGATGTTTTCAATTTTTCCGCCTATTTTAATCTTCTTTGTCTTTTTATTGCTGATTTTCAGACCAAATTTATTACATTAATTATTAATTTTTAGTGATGGAACCTTGAAGACTTGTACTACATTATTTAGAAGTATAACGTGATGTGCATAAAGTAACTTGCTAAGATTAACATCATCAATTTTGATATCAGATTTAATACCACTTTTCTTCATAATATGATCCGTATAGATGACGAATAACAGAGGGGATAAAGTATACACTTTTTCTATCCTAGCGGGAAATACTCAATGTTTTTTCAGGGTTTGCCACTGAGTTTCCAAGGTTTAGCTCTTGTTTGCAAACTCTCATTTTTATTTGAATGATCTTAGTTTATAGTCCACTGAATATGAAATTCAATTTTATCCCTGCTCACAACTAAATAGAGATCACTTCCAATTTCAAAGCCTCTGTACTTCCTAATATTTATTTAGGAAGTGCCCTGCACCAGGAAGAAAACATCAATATCGACAATAACATCGTCAATGAAACATTTCTTATTCCTCCTCCTCTCTCCATGTGAATTTGTGCACATTTTTATGTTGAAACTTGGTATCAGAAATAATCAGTCAATGTCCTGAACAGAAATCCAGTAGGTACTTAACCATTCGGATTCAAAAATGTCCACAAATATTTCTATATGTCTGGTAAGCTTTTCTTACTCTGCTGCTTGGATCGCTAACAAAAATACCAACTTTTCGTTTTTTGTTGTGTCAGCTGTTATCTCTGGTTCCAGAAAAATCTGTTTTCTCCTTAGTATGATCTTTTGTGTGACCATGGGCACAAACAAGTCTCATTGTTCAGTTCCCTATTCTGATATTTTCCCACATCACTCTATTTGTTATTGCCAGCCATTCAAGAAGATTATCCTCGTATTTCATGTTCAGTACTAGCTCATTCTTTTCCTTGATTCTGATTGCCTGAATATAAAACAGGTTGTCATTTGTTTTTTTTTCTTTTTCTTTCACCAAATATTCTGCCAGTTCCATTTCTTTCCCACTGATGCTTCTTACGTTAACAGCACCAATCTGAAGCTATTTCAATGTTCGGTGGAGATGTGTTTTATGATTTCCAGATTTTTAATATAATAGTATTCTATTATTACTCGTATATTGCAACACAATGATAATATAAGAGAGAAGATATTAAAGAGCAGTACTTATAGATATAATATATTACAATTACCGTTCAAGTGAATATTTACAGACTGATAAGTGAAAGAAAATAATAAAAAGAGGAAATAAAGCATCAGAAATTTCACAATGTGTGTAACTGAGAGTTATATGAATACTGGTTACTAGAATAATAGAAATGGAGGCGAATGTATCTACGATCATTACACATACTTGAGACTCATTTTTTTATCTACACTCCTCTTCCTTGCCATCTCGTATAAAATACGTTTAATAAATAAAGGTCAGCATTAATGTATTAAAGATACAGCTTCTTTAATGTCAAAATATTAAGAACAACACACAGGTCATGAGATTACTCCAACTGCCTCATTCCTTAATATTAACACAAAGTAAAATAATTATCCGCCAAATCGTTATTGATTTTTTTTACAAATAAACATTTACAGCTTTGTGGATCAGCTCAATTCATATCATGAACTTCGTGCTAAAATATAAAGTTACATAACTCCTTACAAAAATATTATAATTTTTGCAATTTAAGGTAAACCCCTTTCTCGCTCTTATCCACGAAAATAACATGAACAAACGAAGAAAGACATTTACCAGTGTTAAACAAATCCTTATTCTTTCACCTTCATACGTACGTACAGCTTTACTTGCAAAACAATATGTCTGTTGTAATGCACAGTTAGAGTTTAAATTCCTTTATTATTTTTAATGATTAACTAGATAATACTGATAGTGTGAAGTCAGCCGATCGCTTAAATCTTTTTTTAGAATATTATTCAAGGAGTTATTTTAGACGAACAGCTGAGTATCACCATAAGAATTTCTATCCAGTTAGAATAATTAAAAAAAAAGAAGTTTTATCAAGTATGTTGAAAGGAAAAGAGAAGAAGAAATTTTCATTTCGGAGGACTTATGGGATGCAGACCTCCTCAGCATGTACACTGCTTTTCATATTGCTACGTTTGCTCAATCAAGTGTTGCAGAGAATGTTGATGATGATGATGAGAAAAATTTGACGAATAATGTTAAATGTTTCGTCTTATTATTAGCAAGAAAGGATAACATTTATTCTTAAAATAACTCGGAGGAAGGATGCTGATTGGGAGGTACACTTGCTTAAGTCCGTAGTTCCGAAAACCTTCACGACCTAGGTGGTTATTTTCCATAGATGTTTTCATGGTTGACTCCAGATCTTACCTCCTACGAAAAGTAAAAACCAAATATATCGAGTTTTTTAAAGAATCAAGTGCCGTCTAGTAACAGTGTTTGACCATTCTGATGTTTTTCACATCGTTATTTGTTCAACAAAAATTCCTTCTTCGCATCATCTCTCATGGGCTAATACAAAAGATGCATCATAGTTTCGCGTTATTTTTGATAAGAGAATCAAACTAATATATGATGCCCTCCCTTCTTTGTCATCCCTTTAGCTTCAATGCGCGATAATCTCCTAAACCTATTTCATTGGATAACTTGAAATAATGGATGGGCTGTCAGATAAATGTTTCTGTAAAAGTAAAATTAAAACGCATTCATAGCAAAAAAGCTGACCTGAAATTTGAATGCAATTCTTTCGACTGAAAATCATTTAAGATTAACGAAAAAAAAAATTGGATATAACACTAATATTTGCAGAAAAATGCGTTATTAATTATAGTCCTAACAGTAAAATAAAATCAGAAGCAGAAATAAAATGTTAAAATTTAGATGCGAAATCTTTAAATTATATTTTTTTAATTTTTAAAAATTAAAATCAATAATTTATATTTTTTAAATTATAAAATTGCAAAAAAAAATGAAAACCTAAAAGCAAAGATTGATTGTTTAATCATTTGCTTCCAAAAAATATTTAATATCCTAGTGGAATAGGCCTATTGGGGATACCACTTTAAAAAAAGCGCGCCTAATGCTCTACCTCTGAGGTGGTGTGGAAAAGAGCACGGACCCAACCCCGTCCATTTCTGCCTAAATATTTATCTCTCTGCTGTCATTAAAAACAGCGATGTGAGCAGAAAGACAAGACGTTTTTCTGTCTCACGTTAATATTGTTACAAACCAATTACGAAATCGCTACATAAATCTTCATTATACAAAATATCACAGAATCCCTTTTACATAAATGTGCGATATTTAATTTTTATAGTAATGTTTATCACGTTGAATCAAGACTGCCGAGATATACACAGCAAAAATAAAATAAAATATAAATTGGTCTATTTCCAAGATGGCGGCCTTCGCTTACTTTGAGCAGTTTGAGATTTTCCCTTGATATTTATAATTTCTTTCTAATATTTTTTCAAGTATCTTTTACTTTTAATATTTTATTCTGTGAATAGATCAAGTATGGTTTTTATTATTAATATAAATACTTTATGGATGCTGAACGTACCATTTCTTATAAATGGTGTTTATTTTTGTTTTTTTAATACTTCAAGTTTTTCGGCTCCTACAGTTTTGTTTTCAACTGTAAATAAATATCTCATAATCATAAAATTAGTTGCAGTGTATTTGCAGTATTTTCTTTGTATACTGCTTTCAATGAGACGTCATATCTGAGAGGGATTCATTCCTTTTCATTTTTTTTTTATTTTTTCTAAAATAAAAAATAAATGTCGCAAAAAGCTGAGAAAAAAGACATATATATATATATATATATATATAGACAGAGAGAGAGAGAGAGAGATCTGATCGTAGAAATCAGTTTTATTTTTGTGCTCTTCTAAATGTGCATGCGCATATAATCTGCTTGTGCATAATACGAAATATAGCTGTCCATCTCAAAAATGGATTACGATAAATATTTACAAGGTAGTCCATCAATAGAAACAAATTATAAAAGTATGTTCATACTGAAAATGTTTACTTTCAGATTACTGAAATGCTAATAGCTATAAGGCTGTCATTTTAAGTGCTGAGTAGAAAAAATATAATTAGTCTATTATGCTTTCGAACATTTTCTTTGAAACTAAAAAAAAAAAAAAAAATTCAAAATTGAATTCTTACCGCTTGCGAGAATACAAACTTAATCAAAAACACTATTAGTAGAAGACCTGTGGACTATTGAGCGATCTTGCATTCAACCTTCAGCATGGCACCGCCCTCACGCTGAAGATTGAATTCTCATAAGATCGCTGATCAATTTTGAAACTTTTAAAGTTGTTTCAAATTTATTTCGTTATGAAATAACAATGGGCGTAAAATATCCTCTATTTTAAATAATAATAATTTTCGATCTGGGATCAACACTTCCTGAAGTATGAGTAGGGTTGCCACCTGTCCCGAATTAGGCGGGACATCCCGAATTTTAAGAAAATTTTCAGCTTCCCGAATTACACCTAAGTTGGACAACTTATATGGCGAGACACCAAATTATCCCAAAGGCTTACAAAATATGCGAAAGAAATTCTTAGTGAGCGTTAGCGACATTTGTAAATTTGTATCCATAATGGTGCCATGCAAAAAATCTGTGTTTTGTGGGGGTCTCATTGGTCAAATTCTGCTCAGATGATGTAGATTCCCGTAGATTGTAATGCTCGTTGTGATTCGTTTATCTTATAATCTTTACTTGTAATATGAAATTAGCGCGTTCATGGCCTACTTAATGAGTTTATGGGATTTATCTCCATAATTATTGTATGTTATATTGGCAGCAGTGAAATTACTGCCAGTGATGTTATACATTATCATAGCCTTCTAGAATCTAGATACATATGCCATATGACTCATATGATTTTTCTCAACGTCAAGGAATGAACGCTACGAGTTGGTTGATTTTTACGTCGAGTTTGACTTGAATTTTCGTTGTTTAAAGGAGGAGTTGTGGCATTTTTTCAGAGGAAGAGGTAAGTTATTATTATGATCGATGATTGAGAGGTAGCGTGTTCTTACGTTCTGTGAGATACTACTATTGTTTTTCTTTTTTTTTTCAGAATTGCTTTCCGCACTAATATTAGTCACCGATAGTGAACTGGAGTATTGCACAACATTAGTTTCTCGATGTCTAGTTCCTCAAGTGACAGTCAAAAGGAGAATAAAAGCAAAAAAAAAAGAAGCTTTTATGTGTATACAGAAGTGTTTGGGAAAGGAAATATCCATTGGTTGAAGCCATGTGGAACAAACTCTTTTAAAGCATTCTGTAATATTTGCTTCCGTGAATTCAGTATTGCACATCGGAAACAGGGAATGAAATTAGAAAGTTTTTCCGTATCATCCGAAACGGAAAAAAAAATCAGTAACAGCCACAGAATTAGGTTTGGTTTATCACACAGTGAAGCATAATTTAATATTATTCAAGTATGGATTGTGCCAATAAAATGTGTCCTGCTATATTTAATGACTCTGAAATTGCTTTAAAGGTTCAGTATCGTAGGACAAAGGCTGAAATGCTTGTCTGCAATGTAATGGCCCCTGAATCGATCTCCGATGTTACCGGAGATCTAAAAGCTCCCCTAGTATGCATTTATATATACAGAGAGAGAGAGAGAGTGTGTGTTGTCTAGTGTCTAATGTTTAGTAAGCTATTACATTAAATTATGAATCATGATATTTTGATATTGAGAATTGATATTGACATGATATTTGATATTGAGAATTTGTAGACTGCAGACACTAGCAAACAGGAGAAAGAGAGGTGATATGATTGACACTTGAAAACTTCTGAAAGGTTCATACAGGATCTCAATTGATGGAATTTTTCAATTTATGAAGAGTGGGGAAAGGACGAGAGGATATCCTTGGAAGCTGAGAATGAAGGCCACCAAGAAGGGTGTGAGGGCTAGATTTTTCTCTCAGAAGGTGGTGTGTGATTGGAATGGATTGCCATTGGATGTGGTTAGTGCAAGCAGTGTGAATGAATTCAAGAATAAGTATGATAGCTGTGTGTGTAGTATGTGGCCTCCCTCGATGAGTCTCTGACTCCCTGGAGATCTCTCTTAATAATAATAATAATAATAATAATAATAATAATAATCTTTATTGAATTCACAAACTGTAATTCAAGAAATTTAATATTTACCCTTAGTATCAAGATCTTAACGAGGAGTTTAGATTTAGAAAAATTAGAAGAGTAATTTTAAAGATTATTCTATTAAAATTTGAATTAAACTTACCTCCACCTTCAAAATATCGCCTGCAATGACTGATCAATTCACAGCTAGTATTGAAATTAAAATATCAAAGAAATTTGCGCTTGCAACAATATTCTATCCGAATATTGTTGCAGTTTATTGTTGAAATCCAGAATATGCAGAATATTGTTGAAATCCAGCGGTTACCATCCTCACCTCTGACGCATTCTTGTAAGCGAGCCCAAAACACAACATGTATGCAAGCTACTACCTGAAAGGCATCGACGTAAAAACAATGAAGGGGGTGGGGTGGAGATTTTTCCACCTCTGACTTTATGTGTCCTTATATAATTTACAGTGCACCCTGAGTTCTCCATTTTTTTCTTGCCAGTATTTTATTTTTCGCCTTAGTAACATTTTTCAGCTACTAATCCTAACTATTATTAAAGATTTTTAAAGAGTTACTGCAGTATTTCCATACGGCTCTCGAGCTATCTGTATAAGAGTCGAATTGTCGCCTGAATTGCTTACATAATCAATAGAGAGATTGCTCTCGTTACAACAACACACACGGCATCAAAGTACTTATAAGCTCGTCAAAGTAAGGGTAGCAAAAGCGCAGTATGAGAAACAGTTAAATAATCAGGCTAAATAAAATCCGAGGGAGTTCTTTCGATACGTAGCCAATAGAAGTAAGAATGCTTAAACAAAGATGATATTGGTTAGTGTGTAAATGGCAGAATTTGTGTGAAAATGTATATCTAGTGCAGTGGTGATGGTTGAGGTATTAAATGAGCAACTTGATAAATTAAATAAGAAAAACACCATGTATTTTGAAGAAATGTCATAGGGAGTTAAGAATACCTTTGACATACTTAATTAATAAACGTCTTGCGTTTTTCCAAGTTAGAAAGGAGTGGAAAGAAGGTTACATTTTATCTCTTCATAAGGGATTTTATAAGACTAGAGCTTCGAATTAAAGGCCAAGCTGTGTATCTTGAATTGTGCTTAAAGTGTTAGAGAAGTTAGTCAGAAAAGGGTCAGACTTGGCTTGACAACACCATTCCCTTTTATGGTCAGCGTCTGTTAACTAAAGGAAGATCGTGTTTAGAAATCGTCTATCTTATTATAACAAGGGGACAAATGCATCTCATAAGTGTGGTTCATGCATAGTGGAATATTTTTATTTTGAATAACTCGTTTGATAAATGCCACATGACAAGCTGATAATTAAACTGGAAAGAGTAAGGTTGGATGGTGGATTAGTGCGCTAGATTGAAGATTATGGT
Source organism: Typopeltis vanoorti (assembly GCF_054136105.1). Classification (NCBI taxonomy): domain Eukaryota; kingdom Metazoa; phylum Arthropoda; class Arachnida; order Uropygi; family Thelyphonidae; genus Typopeltis; species Typopeltis vanoorti. Next base: position 51,943 of record NW_028328260.1, read on the forward strand.
GTGATGGGCATCGGAAAATTGTGTCTGGAAAGAGATATTCCAGAAGCGAGACGACAACAGTGGTTATACCGAAAGAATTTGTTTTGTGGTTGTTGCTATTTAACTTGAAAGCTAATAATACTGGAAAATGTTTGAATGGCGATATACAGTTGTTTGCACATTATGCTAAATTACAGAGAATTATGAGGTGCAGAGCAACCTGTAGAGCAACCTGTAGCTTTGCAAGAGGACTTGAATCCAATTGCTGAATGCAGAAGCAATGGGTAATAAAAATCATTGTCGGGAAAAACTATAACTCCTGCAAAGTTTGAGAACAGCAAGAAGTCTACCTAGAACATGCTAGACATGCACAATAAGATTAAGGTCAGGAGACCTGACTGGCCCATCTATATGTACGATACTCTCTTCTTGAAGATATTAGGCAACGAGCTTCCCGTGATGAGAAGAGACATTTTCATTTGGAAGGAAAAATATCTCATCTATCGCTCCCTCATACGGACGAATACATCGGTCCAGGACTTCATCTGTATAAGTGGTAGAATTCATGATTGTGCCAGGAAGCACAAACGTCGGTGCGTCCATCCAACGAGATGCCTCCCCAAATCATCACACGAGTGAAGTTTCATTTTCACGGATTTTAGAGGAATGGTAACATATCCCTGTTTGGTCTCCAGAAGAGAACACGTCTGGTGTCGCATTGTAAAGCAAATCGTAAATCGGGACTCGTCTAAAGAATATCGACTCTCATTGGTCTCGGTTAGAGTTGAAGTGGATCCTGGTTAATTTGAAATGATCTCTCCTGTGACGTGGGGATAGTGTCAAACTCACCACCTAATGTCAAGCATACTGACCACTTTGGTGAAGCCTTCTGCCCACTGGAGAGGTAAATACCAATCTTCCTGTATTCGACATCAGATGGTAGCTGATTCGGGATGGCATCCTGTGTCGGCGGAAGCAGATAATCGATCGCCAAATTCGTTTGTTGTCGGCAGCTTTCCTTTCCTATCTGCAGAATATTTTTTGTGACTTTTACTATTACGTCCATAGTCTGAGAACCAGGCAACGAATAACATGCAATTATCTAGCTATCTCCACCTGACCTTTGCCTGCTTCTATTCTTACGATAGCTCGCTACCTGAATTCATAGTTTGTATGAGATCTTACAGCCATATCCTACAATTTTGCTAAAACAGAATGTCTTGTTCTCGCTCCAGGCACGAAGTGGAAAACTATCAAAACATCAGCTTTTCTGCGGTGACTGACATACCCACTTATTAAAAAAAAGATTCAACTGCAATGGTTATTGAAACCAAATTGAATGCTTTGAATGAACTGGAAAATCTCACAATATATTCACAAAATCAAAATATTAACTATACACTACTGCTTTATTAGACATGAGTCCTTGTTTCACTTCACAAAAGGTGAATGATCAAATGCATCTTGCCATTTAAAGAGTCACATGTTTATAGTCTGTATATATTGGAAGAGTGTGAGGTTCCCAAGACAGTGATGCCGTGCCCGGGTGAAACAGCTGCGAGAAGGGAACTGACTAAATTTGAAAGTGGCACTGTGATAGGATGCAATGTTGCAAGCCTATATATTGGGAAAATTGTTGAAACATTCAGGCATCCCAGGTCAACAGTCTTCGATACTAAACTGAAATGGAAGAGCACGGAGTCAACTGCAAGTGCTACGCGCAGGGAATGACTCACCGCACTCTCTGAACGCGACCGTAGAGTGCAACGAACGATAATATGTAAAATTCGACATTAATCGGCTGACACTTTAATTTCTGGGTATCGACTGGAACAAAAATCTGTACAAAAAATATTTATTACCTAGACTGAAACATCGATTTCCATGGTAGGACCACAATATGCAAGCCCAAATTACCTGAAGCATCATGCAATGCTTTCTCCAGCAGCGCAAAGAGTGTGATCATCTCTTACTAGAGGACATAACCCCAAGTATGAAATTCAGAGGTGGCGGTGTGATGGTATGCTCGGTATGCTGTGATGGTATGCTCGGTATGCTGTGATGGTATGCTCATTGTACGCAGAGGACTGAGGCCAAACCCGGATCGTTCCCGGTTTGGCTTCAGTCCTCTATTTGTCGTGCCACGAACTACTTTGTGAACATTGTATATTTGATCAAGACAATGCAGAGGGTTATAATGTTGCGGCTTCTGTGACTGCGTAAATTGTGGATATGAACGTTACTACACTTGACTAGCCTCCACAAAACTCTGATCTCAACCCTACTGAACATCTGCCGGATGAACTGGAGCGCTGGGTGAGGTTACGGGACATCCATTGCATCACAGTTCCAGGATCTCATTACATGCCTCAGGAAGAATGGTATACCTGTTGATCGTTATCATACGCTGTTAAAGTAACCCCCGTAGGGCTGCTGCTATCCTCGCAGATAAGCGATCCTACATCTTTATAATGTGGACCCATGGATGTTTTTTCCCCACAATATGGTGTCTGTTGCTTCTTTCCAAGCTCTGAAAGAAGAAAATCTATTGGATGTCGAAATTCTTCCACATTCTTAATGTTCCTTTCTTGTAGTCATGTTTGGTTAATGTAACACGGAGTGCGTTCTTCGCAAACCGCATAACCAAATGCACACACGCATGCATTCATTTAAAGATGAGGAGTAAGTTGTTAAGTGCATGGGTTGTGGCATGTGGAATCATGAATACTAAAGGCGATTTTGCTTTCATTGAGAATTCTGTCTTTCCTAATGTGAGAAAAATTATGGTATTGGCCTTTCATCTTTCCAACTCACTACTGCTAACTTTCATAAATCATTAAGTGTAAACAATTGGTTTGAACGGAAGGATAACAAAGGAACATTACAATACCCAGATGAAGCATCTAACTGGAGTATTCAACTAACACAGCATATACAAGATGAGTCGAAACGCATAATTAGGACAAGGACAAGAAAATCATTCCTCGTTAACGTAACTCTAAAGCTTTATAACTGGAACAGAGCACAAGATATTGATTTAAAATGTTGTCCAAAAATCTCAATAAACTCATCTAAAATGCGGTGAAACAGACATTATAGAAAGCTGCAGTGAGATTATTGAAGTTCATCAAGAAATCCATCTTCACCATCGTTAACAAGAGAACTGGTCCAGCTTAATCTGCCATTTCTGGAGTATTAACTCTCTCTCTCTCTCTCTCTCTCTCTCTCTCTCTCTCTCTCTCTCTCTCTCTCTCTCTCTCTCTCTCTCTCTCTCTCTCTCTCTCTCTCTCTCTCTCTTTCTGTGTATCCTCTAGTCAAGATCGAAGTCTGAAATCTTTATATGATTAAAAAAACAGTTACCTGACCTTTAATCTGAAAGTGATTTTGCTGATCTAGTGTAGAAATGTCAGCTTTTTTCCCTTTTAGAAATGCCGATTTTTTTCATTACGAAACATACACAAGCTAGCCAGAAATAAGAACACATGTAATTATCAGGCTATAATACTTATCACGTACCAACTCAGCTACTTCTGCCTTACTTTAGAACATACAGCATTTTCTAGAAACTCAGGAGTTTAAATATGTGCACTGCAGTTTAGATATATTCATGAGATACCTCATAAACTTCTATGTTCCTCGTTAGTGTTCGCTTCCTCATCTCTAGCTTCACTTCCTTGAACTGATGTATTCAATGTATAGCAAGGGTGGTTGTTCTTTCGTCACAAAGTACATAATTATAGACACTCATGCAGACACGCACAAACACACTATTAAAGAAGATATTAAGGCAATTTGTAAACATTCTTTTTGCCGAATTGAAATTCTTCAAATTTTGTCAACGCTTCAATTCAGCCCGTTTTTGAATCAATTTTTTTTTAAAAAAAAAGCTACTTAGCGACTAATTCAGAGGAATAAATCTCCTTTAATATAGACAATATGGACACATTTGTCTTTTTTTGATCATCTTGAATTCAAATATGAACACTCGAACGTCATTCACGCTCACATTAAAAAAATTCATATTCTTCGAATAGCTTACAGTTAAATATTGAGCTGAAAGCAATTGATTGAGTATGTAATAACCAATCTAATGTAATGTATTATCTTATAATAGTGAAAAGATCAATTCGTTTATAATTTACTTTAATAATATATTTATGTAACGATGATAAATTTTCGCCACACGTTAATTGTTATATTTTATTCATTGCAACGTATTTTGAGATAAATGAAAGGCAAAATCTGATGCATCTTTAGAGTACATCTCCACTAGTGACTTTTGTCTTCATTGATGGTTAACGTACAGTTCATTTCCTCAGCGGAAATGTTTGAGGAGCTTGTCTGGAACTGGATTAACACAACCATATAGGTGAGAATAGCACCGAACATCTATGGAGAAAAAATATTAAGATATTAAAATAGGGATTAAGAAGAAGTCTAACGTATATCGATTTTCTTAGTATAAAGAATTGTGTATAACATCGTGGAAATTCTCTCATGTGATGCATCTCAAAATATAGACAAAATATTAATATAATACTGTACTAGTTTTTTAGAATAAGAAATTTTGTCAAAGAAGATTTCTTGAAAGTATCGTTAATCTTTAACTTGTGCTTCTTTTGAAGCTATATTTTATGTATACCTACCCCAACTATGAAGGATCGATTCACTCTAAAGAATCCAGATCCAGTGAATGCAGGCTGGAAGCTTGTACACACATGTTGAAAGGCCAAAACCTGCAAAAGATTTGATGTAATACTTTTGTTTTAAGGTAGTTCATAAAAAACATTCTAATTAAAAAGATTCAGTTGAAAGCAAATTATAGATACTTGTACTACTTCGCATTTTCCTCGTGTATTCAACAAGATAACACATCTGTTTCGCTGTAATACACACTAGAAGGACTGTCGTTATATATAAATCATCATGAAACTCATGCAGTACTTAAAATAAGCTGAATCTCTGACATGAATGATCAGACGCAAACTCTATCTGGCGTACTACCAAATCACAAGCAATATTATGTTCGTTTTTCATTGCATTTTTGATTTTGAATTTTTCAGAGGATTGCAGACAATATCGAACTATCCGCTGCTGAGGATTTTTCGAAATGATTTTAAAGCTAGAAGAATTAAAGAAGTCTTTCTAAAATCATTAGTTTGTACTAGAACGTCTGCATAATGAGTTTCTTTTTCTGTTCATGTTGTACATCATGGGATTTCTTTTCGTGAGGATAGTGCAACATCTCGCTTTCAAATAAGCAATGTTATCTTCGAAGCTCTTGCAAAGAAACTCTGGAGAATATTAAACTAATGATCCAGCTAAGCAAACTGAGTGACCATGTGGATACCCCAAATGGAGACTCAACACCACAACACGAATCGATTTAGACGTTAAGGAAGAAACGATGTAAAACTTGACTGACACTTATTTCCGCCACGAAGCGAATGATTGAGATTGTAAAATTACACTCTCTGTTTCGGAAACATCCTCGAAAAAAATAAAATAGTTGTAAATTAAACATCACTCACCTGGTAACATTCAGCAGAAGGTAGGTAGAGAAGTCTCATTTCTGCAAGATAACCATCGATTTTCTTAACCTGAAATGAAATATAATAAATTAATGGCGAAATCTGGAAATTACTGCATTAACAACCTAAGCTATTGCTCTAATTATACACCAGTGGCGCTGTATCCACCAACAGGTTCAGAGCGATTGCTCAAAAATGAAAAATTCCTTGTTTGATGATTGCAAAAACGTACGATTTTTTAATGTGAATTTCCTGGGTTGATACAAACTCTAAAGTTATTTTGAATCACAAGGGTAATTTTCTTAATAACATCTAATAGCTATATATTCTATACAAGTAAACCATATTAACTTTTATATTTTTATTATGGTTATTATATCAGGAAGCGGATTGAATCAGCTTTAATATCATTTCTTACAAAAATATTTCGTCTCATAAAGCAAAGCATTATATTTTAAAAACAATGGACTATAAACTACATGTTGATAAACATGAACACATATTTACTCTATATGATATTATAGTTTACCAATAAGAATATAACATGTTTACATACAACGCATGTTCGTATTGGTAAACCAGTGTCACTAATCACAATCTGTCAGTTTATTGATATTTATGTATTTTATTCATCGCATTGTTTCTTCTCGAAAATTCTGAGTAAAACAATTTAAATTTAATTCTTGCCTTCAACCTATTAAGATAATTTTTAAAGCTGTAATTTTTAAAAATAGCATAAATATTCAAATAATGCTGATATTCTCAGTAGACTTACTTCGTCCACGACGGTATCCACTGCATATGCTGGTAAAACCATTGTAATTATTGAAATTGATACCAGAATAAAGACAAATGCGATGGCAACTATTTCTATTTTTCCAAGATCATCAGTGTTCAATGTGTGAAACAATAGCATCAATAACATGAGGATCCAAATTCCCTGAACTACATAGTACACCAACACACACGGGGAGAGAACTAAGTCAGCTGTTTCCATTAGACGATAGCATCTCATATAACGAAAACGGAGTGTTTGCAAATGTTGAGCGAAATCTGCACGTGTCAGTTCTCCGATTTGCAACCGAGACACGGAATAGGCTACGGATTGAAAGCAGAACCGAAATAAACTCGCAAAAAGCATCATCCACGTAGCTATTCCTATCAGCGGTATGAAAACGGAACAAAAGCCTAACACTTCGAATACAGAGAAGCCAATTTTTTTAAGGAGTTGAGAAGTTGAAAGTATGTGATGCCCTCTCCTCGTAACATGAAATATACTGTAAATCGCAATATATAAAACTGTAATGCTCACTGACATAACCTTCAGAAACTTCAAGGAGCGGTGATATTCCTTCACCAACTTCATCTGCTGCTCTAGCCGAATGAGGTTTTTGATTAACCTCACGAAGCGTGAGCCGTGAAAATACAAAGTGAGTCTCCAAGTGACTGAAAGCACCAAAAATGAGCAAGCTAAAATCATGCGAGATAAGATATTAATGTTCAAAAAACTCCGATCTCCTGAAGTGTTCCTTACGATATTTAATACTGAAGATGATATGGAAATCATTACCCAACATACCATATACAGAATCAAAAAGCCACATTTTTTGAAAGACAATCGGCGATGGTCCTTTGCTCTGATGTCCCGGAATACGCAAGCTCCAAACAGAAGTTGTATACAAGCTACAACACGAAAAGCATCGAAAAACCCCGAGTTAAAAACAGGCGTAGACATTTCTCCACATTTGACTTTACGTGCTTTTACACCGTTTATGACAGCCACGGATGTCTTAGCGAGTTTCCTCGTAAACGGTTTATTTTTTTTTGTCGCAGTAACATCTTTATTACACTAGTGATCACCGCTGTTATTAAAAATAGGTAATGAGTTTCTGCAGTTAGTAAATGAAGCTTGGCGTGTTATGCGCATGACTTTTGCGCTATCCCAGTTAGCGTCCGATTATATTGTCTAAATTATGTTATCAGAATCAATAAAAATTGCTTTCGTTACAATAACACACACGCAACAAATCATGCAGATAAATGCAATGTTGTTTATTATGGATTCAAACAAAATGACTTTGTTACTACAGGAATAAAATCCATTTGTGTCACGATAAAAATGTGAAAATAAATTAGAAAACCTCCCCAACCAAACGTTTGAAGAACAAATAAATTATGAATGCCTAATGGTTAGCGACTCTTCCATGGTAACAATGTTGGTAATAAATACAAGAACTGGTTGAAGATTAAAAGGTATTGAGCTGTTGTTAGCTATGAAATTTTTACTCTTCAAAATACCATCGACTAATATTGTTGTTATCGAGTCCACATGTTTCTGATCAGGACAGACGCACTTCATGGAACTGGGTGTGCCAGAGCCCCGTTAGTCAGCAATTTTCAGACGTACCCTGCAGAGTTCGATGTAACAATCCAAGAGGCAAAAAGTGATAGTATTTTTATATTTTTGTTTAAAAAAAATATAAAAAGCTTTTGTTAACAAGGTAGTATTTTTTATATTATAAATATAAAAAAGTGGTAGTGGAAGTGATACCAAAAAATGGTAGTATCGAGTAATATTTTCTTCTCCTTATGAAACTCGTTTTTAAATGCATTTTCTCTATTAATAATATTTGTTTGGTTTTTAAATTTCCTCAGGTCAATAACGTCAATTTTGGTATACAGAAAGTTCCCCTAAGACGATTTATTGAAATACAATTTAAAGAAAGCATTTAGTCAAAATGATTTCCATGAAATCAGATTTTCTTAGTTTTATTTTATTTTTATCTTTATAAATGAGCATGGAGATGCTACTCAATCAATCGGAATTCTTAATGTTCACTGAGCTTGTGAAATATACAAAAATACTTTCTGAAAAAATGGAAACAAAAGCTACTTTTTGATGTTTTGGATTTTTGACAGTTTTTTGTTTCTCAAATATTGAAATGCATTGATGATTACACACCTTCTCCTACTGTGAAGTCACTGTTGTTCTCAATTAACAGATGTTCTTGTTAATTATTTCAGACATACATAACGAGATTAACTTCTCCCCGAATGTCTAGGCGATCTTGGTTGCATTTTTTGCATCCTGTCGCCTTCCATTTCTAAAGAACTTCCGATACGCAATAGCCAAAAGCATTTGGCTGGAAAGATCAGCTGGAATTCTCTTCAGCTGCTCTCTCAAAAGAAAAGGTATTTGCAGAATAATTCAAATGACAGCTGCGTGTGAAAACGATAGTGATTTAACGGTGAAATGTAGAAACGTATGAGGATATGCGTTGGGATAAAATATTTCATCACATCGCTAGAATTGGACTGCAAACAACTGATTGCTATGGATATGATTGGGAACAGTAACACTCAATTGAAGTTCCGAAGACTTCTAAAAAGATGCCCAGAAAATGGTAACATCACTAGCAATTAGGAGCATCATTGTCAAATAGAAAATAATAAAGGTGTTATCTGTGTTCATAAGTTACTTATACAATCGAATATGGACCCCTTGCATATATTTAATTCCTTGATTCTCTTGGTAATAATGATGAAGTAGAATTAATGCAGAGGTGAGTGATGATGTTTGAAATTCTCTTATGAAAATAAATAGGAGATTTAAATTTAAATTTAAATTTAGAATTTAAATTTAAGTGTGAAAGTTAAATCGAAAGTTAAATTGTTAGAATTTAATTCATAAGATGGAAAAGTCATGTAAATTACTGAAGGATATTTATGTGATATGTGCGGAAGAAAATATTTAATTAATGCAAGAGAATGCAGATAAACTGGTCACTGCTGGAATTGTATAAAATTGTGATAGCAGTAGAGTGAGGAGTCGAATGTTTGCTCCAATATCTCCATTTTGGAACGTTTCTGTGATGCCTAATAGATTATTTAGGGCTCTTTCCATTATTAATTTTCATACCAATTGGTCAAAGAAATTAATTCCTGTGGTTAATGACTCTTGAAGAGTTGAAATTGATTTATTCAGAGGATAGCTTCGTTCTTTTATTCTACAGGACTCACCTTAATGTCTCAGTTTTAAGATCGTGTTTGAGAAGTGATCATTCTATATGATAAAATTAGAAATAAGCATCATTGTTGTGTATCTCATTTTACGTTAAAACATATTCCAGTAGATTTCTTCAATACCAACTGCTGATTTGCAACTTATGGGAACATTATTATATTACTTCACATCAATTGATATTTCACGAGATGAGAAAATGTATTACGGAATACACTTCACATTCTTGTCCTTGTTACTGTTTGTTGTTGTGGTGGTTACTTTTTTGAACTTAAGTTGAAGAAACTAAGGATACAAAACCAGCGTATTGCATATATTAATTACATGAGTTCTTCTGGAGGAAATTCTTTGGTTTGCGGCAATAAAAATCGGATTTTCGGGAGGAAAACCTTTGGCCTTAGAATAAAATCATCTGACTTACTATATACTCCTGAGGCTCATTCAGGCTTCTCTACTGTATTCATTTTATTAATATTTTGCAATAAACGTATAATTTTACGTTAGTCATCATTGTTCACGAACGTGGTCGGAAATGTCGACTGATTATTTTCCAGCATTTTTGTTGTTGGAGTATTTGTTCAATGACTTTTATTATTTAACTACAATGGAGTATTACATGATATTATACCATTGTACTGAAACATGTTATATAATAATATATATGTGAAAATCTTCAGTTGTAAACTCTTTTCGATGATCCGTGTGACACTATGATCTTACGTAACTTCAAAAGGCATTAAAAGTACCAGATTTCGTCTTAAGAACCACGATTATGCGTTCATTTAACAAATAAGGATGTATGTTAATTTGGAATATGTTTCCATTCTTTTTGGATGGACTATTTGATATATATCCTGCTTGTAAAGTAGACAATAGACATCCCAATGGGCAAGGCAAACCGTGCCACGTAACCAGTGAAGTTTTTCTAGCCGTTATAAATTGGAGGAATGTGATGCATTCAGTTCAATGCAATTGTGTCCAGGTGAAATGGATGGAAAAAGGGAATTGACGGTGATCGAAAGAGGCATAGGATGTCATGTTGCAGGCCGCAGGTCTGCAATCAGTGATGTCATACTGAGATGGAAGCGCAGGAAGTCAACCTCAAGTGCTACCTGCAGTGGACGACTCACCACACTCATCGAACATCATTGGGTGCTTCGAAGGATACTATTTAAAAACCGCCATTCATGGGCCGAACGTTTCAATGTGGTGTTCTCGGCTTCGACTGGAACACGAATCTGCAGAAAAACATTCAGAACCGAGGCTCAGAACATGGCTTTCCAAATTAGAACCGCAATATTCCAGCGCTACATTACCCGAACCAACACGAAGTCTGCAGTGGGGCAAAGAGCTTGTAGATTGGGACATGGAAGCTAGAAAATCTGTGTAATGGAGCGATGAATTGAGCTACACTCTCCGTCGAGCAAATGAAAGGATGTGGGTGGTGGATCCCCTGTGAACGTCTCTTTTCAGAGTGCGCAACGCGAACTATGAAATTCGGGATGGCAGTGTGATGGTGTGGTCCTATTTTTCTTGGTCTGACTTGGGACCACTATTTGCAATGACAAGAACATTAAACTCGGAGAAGTATCTAAACATTCTGGACAACGCAATGTTTCCTATTTTGTGACGTTTCTAAGGAACTGTCCGTTGTCTCTTTCAGCAAGAAAATGCACCGTGTCATGAGGCTGTTGTTGTAACGAATTGGTTTTTCAGCATCAACGTACCACACTCGACTGGCCTCCACACAGCTTTGATTTCTGTCGAACATCTGTTGAATGAAGTGGAGCGTCTGGTAAGGTCAAGCGACATTCGTCTCACAACAGTTCAGGACCTCATTACGTGCGTATAGGAAGAATGTTCAAAATTCCTATTAATCAATCAATCAGCCACTCAATCGATTAATAAAGAATTTTAGGTAACATGTGAATCGTGATTAATATAGCATTCAATAGCTTATTAAGAAAAATAAATTAAATTTCCTTAATAAATATTAAGGAAATAACAGAGAATAATAATTAAGAAATCCTTAATGATATAGAACCAATAAAATTGGAAGAACTAAAAGAAGCAATAAAGGTATAAAAAATAGAAAACAAACCGGATTTGATGGAATATATACAAAGATTCGGAAATATAGTAGAAAATATTTACACCAGAGATTCTTAAATTAATAAATAGCTTTTGGAGGAAATGTGATGTTCCATCAGATTGGTGAAAAGTTAAGGTTATATCTATATTTAAGAAAGGAGACGGAGATGATGGAGGAAATTACAGAGGAATACGTTTATTAAATACAGGTTGCAAAATTTACAGTAAAATTCTCAATAAAAGATTAGAAATATTGCAAAGAATCTACTCTCAGAAGAACAAAATAGTTTCAGACATATAGTGGTCAGATTATTAAAATATGGAAAACATCAATAAAACGGTATCCAGTTAACAGTAGAAATGTCTTCAATACACTGCTGTGTGCAGATCATCATATTATATTATAAAACAATGAAGATGACATTCAAAAATCAGGTTATGAATTAAACAAATAAGCCAACAAAACAATTTAAAAAATTCACAAAATAAAAAAATGTATTGGCTCTTAAAGTGAGGGGTCATGTTAGATCAAAAATAATTATTAAATTAAAATAATAGAACATATGATATTTTAATTATTTAAGCTGCACAATAACATAATAAGGTATAGATGAAAAAATAAAGACATCTCAGAAAGCCTTAAAAGGACACTGAATAAAAAAACAAGGCGAGAAACTCTACTAAACTTTATAAAGTAATGGCCACTACCCCACTACTATATGGTCCGAAACATTGACCGCTGAAAAGAAAGATGATAGTAAAATACAAGCTGCGGAGATGAGATTTTTAAGAGCAATTAAAGAATGCACAAATTGAACCATACAAGAAATGAAGACATCAGAAAAGAAACTAGATATTTACGAAGTAAATAAAAAGACCAACGAATATAGAAAGAAATAGGAAGATCATCTATCTAGGATGGAAAGATAACGGCTACCAAACGAAGTTGGTAAATATAGATCAAAGGGGAAAAGAGAGAGAAAAAAGGCCAGCTGCAAAATGGAAAGCCCACTGAAGCCAGAACACGCAAATGCCTAATCCTTGAAGAGAAGAAGGAGAACTTCCCTGTTTGTCCTTCTACATCTCTAGCGCCACTTTCTTGCTCTGATGTTTATTAAATTTAAAGCACACATGGTAGTTCTTTCATCACAAATTAAATAACCATAAACCCTCATGCACTCACGCACATACAAAATTAAAGGTTAGATTAAGACCAAAAAGTAAAATATTCTTTTCAGCAGTTTATTGAAAACTGTACACACCAAACCTTTATAAATCAAATTGGTAGCAACGGGTTCAAAGTAATTTGATCGTATTTATTAATCAATGTGCATCCTAATGGCACCTTCAAACATCTCGTTGTTATGCCATCTGGTTGGATTCCGGAACTGCATGTTCTGGAAACGTATATGATTATGAAAGCCCTGTGGAAAAAGACGGCTTAGATTCTATTCACAGACGAGAAGAATTTTTAAACATTTCTTTCTGCCCAATTAGAATTCTTCGAACTCTCTCATATGCCTCCATTCGTCGTGTTTACCTATTTTGTTTTACAAGAAACTAGTTAGCAAAGTAATTCCCAGGAAGAAAATTGTGCTTGGATTAATGAACGTAGTCCAACTACCAGATGGTACAACTGGTTTTAACGAAATTCCATCAGCAGTAGTACTAGTAAGAAAATATTTGTATCTCCTTTAAATCATTGCAACTTATACCAATATGTAAACTTACGAAATCAAATAAAAGATAAATAGATACATTTGTCTTTTTGATACTGTAGGTAATTTTCGATTATCTTGATTTCAAATATGAACACTCGAACGTCATCGACGTCCTCATTAATAAAATGCATATACACTTAGAATGGCTTACAATCAGTGGTGAGCTATGGAAATTTTAACAAAGGGCTCGCATCGTCGACCCAAAAAGAAAAAAAAGGCCTAACTTAGCCCTTATAATACTTATATTACGACTTTGTAGAGCTTCTGACAGAATGAATATCCTACATATCCTACAGGAATTATAGATATGATAATTCCTGTAAGATATCAGTCATTAATGCTAGATCTTTTCAAAATTCCAAATTGAGAAGTCGGTTTAAAAAGCCCTTATATTTATCTTTCGATGCAAAATGCTTGCATAAAGCTGGGTAATTTCTCCACAAAGCAAGAGACGTACGTAAACTGAAAGCTGCCCATCGTGGTCAACGGCCGATCTTTAAAATTTCGATATCAAGGTCTTTTGCAATCGTATTTAATTCTCGTGGATTTTTTTGGTGATTGTTGATAAAAAGCATATAATTTATCCATAAATATTTCAAAATGACGTATTTCTTTAATGTTTTTTTATCGAATCGTCTAATGCTAAGTGTAAACGATGAGTGCAATGCCAAATCAAACGTTAGGTAATTTTCGTAGAAGTTTGATTTGCAACACCTGATTTGTTTTCTAACATTACACTAGCTCCATCAGAACAAAATGCAATGAAATGATTTTTTGTATAGTTATCAGAAAATCCATAAGTGGCTCACAAATATGAGAAAAAATTAACAAAGGGCTCGAGTCCCTTATAGCTCACTACTGCTTACAATTAAAAATTAACTACATTTGTAATAACGAATCTCCTGTGTAAAAAAGGATTAACTTAAAATAATGAAATGGTCGTTTCGTTTACGTTTTACTATAATAACATGTTTTTGTTACGATTATAAATTTTCACCACACTTTAAATGTTATACTTTATTCATTGCAACGTATTTTGAGATAAACGAAAGGCAAAATCTGATGCATCTTTAAAGTACATTTCCACTAGTGATTATTTTGTCTTCATTGCAGATTGATGGTCTTCGTTTAGCGTTTGGATAACATACAGTTCATTTCCTCGGCCGGAATGTGTGGTGAGCTTGTCTGGAACTGGATTAACACAACCGCATAGGTGAAAATTGCACCGAACATTTGAAGAGACGAACTTGTTAACTTATCAAAATAGGGATGTACAATAAGTCTAAGCTAATATAGATTTTCTTATTATAAAACATCGTGCATTAACAGTGTGGAGACTCACTCATGTGAGTCACCACACTGTTACTAGTATACACAAAATATTAATATAATATTGTACTAGTTTTTTAGGATGAGAAATTTTGTCAAAGAACATTTCTTGAAAGAAGAGTTAATCTTTAAGGTGTGCCTTTTTCGAAACAATAATGTACTTGTACTTACGCCAACTTGATGGAACGACTCACTCTAAAGAATCCGGATGCAGTAAGCGCAGGCTGGAATCTTACGCATACAATTTGAAATGTCAACACATGCAAAATATTTCATTTATTACTTTCCTTTTTTAAAGAATTACATGGTGGTCATCATTCCCGTTGAAGAATTTATGGACACACAAATGCATGTGTTGGAGTACTTACTATTAATTAAGAAAATAACACTCGACGTTTCGACCATTATATCCATGTCATCATCAGAAAAACATACATATTCACAGAACGCAAGCTACATGACACTACACATTTTGATAAGTTTAGCCATTCAAATTTACCTTAATGCTTTGTTAATCTATTACCCTAGCCTGACCTCTGGTGAAAAAATTAATAAAAAATAATAACAAATAATATACATACAACAATATAAATTAACAAAACAAAATTAATTTTTATACATAACAGTATAATAATGTACAGATAATAATAAAAAACCTCTGTATATAAATAGAAATAAACTTGTATAGGGAACTACATTAAATGCATCTCTACAGTCCTCTTCTATATTAAGATTTCCCTGTGTTGGGATTCTGCCATCATGTTCTGGACTATTATAGATTGTAGATGGGTCCTCCAGATTCTTAGAATTACTAAGCCATCCTATTCGTTCAGATTCAGATGATGTTTCAGCATCTCATGAACCTCCCTGAACTTTCTTGCAACGGGTTATGGTGCAGTGTAAGGATTTCCTGCCTTTCTAGTTGATTCTGCTACACGTTAGTAGTGCCTATTCGGAAGGCCTATTTTACCATAACGAGGAACCCATTGTGGAGTTTATGTTCGTCTTTTCGTATTGGGATGGTGCGCCCGGTTTCCCCTATGTAGGGAAGGTTGCTGGTGAACTGAATTTTGTAAACCCCTGAATGGGTAAGGTATGAATGGGGAGCTTTCGAAGATCTGAGTATACGTCTTCATTTTGCAGGAGGTTTGAAGGTTGTCTTGATATTGTATTTCAGTAGCGTTCTATCTAATTTTTCTGATATTCCCCTAATGTATGGCACAACCATGGCATTCTTGCACTCTCTTTTGCTTTTAATGGTATTTTTATGGAGGATCTTGGGATTGTTAGATATTTTTATAAACTTTTTCTAATTCTTTCATATTCATTGATCAGCGACTGCTCTTTGAGGCAAATTTTTAAAGCTCTAAGTTGATGCAATGGTGATCCCTAGTTTTTGTGTTTGAAGGAGGTATGAATTATTATGTATGTATTGGTCTGTGTGTGTGTGGGAGGGGGGGGGACTGGTATGGTAGACCGTGAATGAAAAGCAACCCGAGGGATAACGTGTAGTAAGCGTCTCTAGAAAAGGAAGATAATTATTGTTTTCAATCTCAATGGTAAATTGGATACGTTTGTGTTGTTTGTTCAGGTGGCTTAGGACTGTACTTGAATGAATTATGTATATAGAAAGACTTTGGGCTTTATATTTGCTGAATCTACAGCTCTTTGCTCGAAGTTTTACATGGAAAACTTCGAGCAAAGAGGTAAGGTAAGGTCATGTGTAAGCTCATGACCTTACCTTCATTTTACAAGTAGAAATTAATTTGCTATATGAAATACCGGAGATAAGTACGTGAGCAAAGAGTTCCTTCATATCTTACGAGAAATATGTTCTGTATGATAAGAATAATATCATTCTGTGGAAGATATATCTGCCACAGCTGACTAATAAATCTCCTTTGTTGGGTGAGATGTTTTTATTTTTGTTTATGAAGGGTTGAGTATTTTTTTTATTTAGAGTTAGTAATAACTTACAAACTCCGTCAGTGTAGTCACTAGTTTTTTGGGTAAGTGATAATTAGGACTGTCGATTGCTTCAACTATCGGTCGTAGTGGTGTCTTTGTTTTGTTTATTTCAGGCAGGCCAGAAATTCTGGGAGAGCTGTATAATACGGTATTAGGTTTTAGACTGTTTCCTCTGGCCAAGTTATCACTGACTTCATTAATGCTGTGGTTTTCTATTTAATGCGGTTTGTAGGATTCTAGTTAACCAAGTAGTACTTGTTATGGTGGATACCAATTGGTTGTTTTTTCTAAGTATGCTTTCCGATGAAGAACGATGGAAATATTGCCTTTATTCACCTTGTTATATTTATGCCCGTATGGAAAAAACTAACAATTAAGTGAACAAATTCATGAACCCGCAAATAGCAATTATCCCAAACAACATTCTATGACTAAAATTAGAGCTATCGAACTACAAAAATCCCAATATATAGGATATTCTAGAGAGGATAATAGATGACTCTGAAAAGCACGTGTTATGTGAAAATAAAGAAAAACTAATAACATAATTCCAAAGAATGAAAAGGAAAAGATCTGACCATCCGGACACCCAGATGAAAAGTCAATCACAAAGCAGCAGTATAAGGAACATCCAATCACAAAAAGCGAAGTAAAGAGCAAGCAGTCACTAATGGACCACGACCAAGTTATCAACACAACCAACTACAACCTTAACGACGGAAAAACTCTCTTCTGAAAAAAACACTTAAACTATGCTATCTCACCATGATCAGTAAGTAAGCTAAACTTCATATTCCACATTGACAGCGGTCTAAAATCCCCTCCCTCCAATATAACCGATAAAATACAGATCGTAACATCCAACATACTAATATCTAATAACCAGCTTAAGTGCAATTTAAACCACCTTATTGGTCATTATGGATCAAATGCGCATCCTCAAACACTTCGTATCCATCATATATTTCAATGTAATATCAATGGAATTACAATTTTAATATGCGCTTCGCATCCATGGTAACGTCGACGTCTATAGACGTCTTGGCCAGTGGCGTGGTTAACCAAAGAAGAAAAAATTAGTCGTTAAATATCTAAGTAATAACCAAAACATTGTTATTACCAAGGCTGACAAAGGCTTATAGCTGGATGTGCTGATTACTTGGCCGTGGTCCGTTAGTGGTTGGTTGCTCCTTATATCTCTAGTTTGTGATTGGCTGTCCCTCTGGGCATGACGTCCAGGCTGTCCGTTGTTTTTCTTGTTGTTTCAATCTTTGCTATTAGTTTTTGTTTATTTTGAAAAAAAAATTATAGTATTGCAATTCTTTCCCTGAATTGTTTCCAATCTTTGCTATATGACCCTCGAACCTCCACAAACATGACCTTCCCTGTTTGTTGTAAAGTATACATTCTCTATCAATCCATTTCTGTATGCGAGACCTAACCACCTTTTCTAAAATTTTTGGAAAGTTGGATAAATCACTCTTTGCACTACATTCGTGCAAAGAGATTACCATTTTCTACTGCTGTGGAACCTTCCGTGTTTTGGAGCTGAAAGTATACAAAAAAAGTCAAACAAATAGCCAATTTAAGCTGAACACTCCTTTAAAATCTGTATTGATATTATATTAGTTCCTTTTATCGAATTTTCATTTAGTTTGAGCATCACTTCTACTGCCTCCTCCTCATACACCTGAATTTATTCATCCAATGAAGAGCTAGAAGTGAGCTCAATGTTGCCTGCACCCGTTTGATAGCTTTGAGCAAAATGAGCACTCATCAGTTGAACAATCTCTTTCGGCATCTGTCATCCTCATACTATCTGCATTCCGTAGACTTCGTTTACTTCCAATATGAGAGAATTCTTTTTCAATTTTTCTTTGGTTATCAGAGGCAGTTCGTTCTAGTACTTGGACTTTGCTTTCCATACAACATTTATAACTGTTATGGCTTACTCATTATCATTTTCATATTCCTTCAAGATCATCTTTTTCTTAAGAATTTGTTGCGTGATAACATTACACATCCATTTCTCATCTGCTCTATTTATTATTCAAACTATTTTTATTATTGAAAAGACTTTTTAAACGATTCCAAAGACATTCGATATCGTTCCCATACAACAACCTATACCATGGCACAGAATCCAGAATAGATCTCAGTTGGTTTGGTCATAATTTTCTGCTTTCCGTGTTTAATCTTTTCTGAATGGAACATTCATCAAAGTGTCGATTTCCCGTCACCATCCGAGGCAAAATAATTACGTCTTTAAACGAAACCACCTCTGATACGAACAGGGGGGGTCTTCAGGGACGTCAGGTTTTTCGTTCCGTACACTCAAGAAAATCGACTGAAGCCTCACCCTTTCAGACAAATAGTATATTGTGTTAGAGTTAGGGAACACGAGACGGCAACACTTGTTTACCTCTCTTCGAGGATGCTGGTGACAATTTTGTGATAGTCTTTGGGGGGCTACATCTGACTCGCAACCGGTGGGATTGGTTCTGCTCCCCCTTAAATTCCAAAAATTTAGTTATCACGTAAACGGCTTCGCTGACTCCTTATTAGGGAGTCAGCGAAGTGATTGAATGCGTAGACTGTATTCAAAAAATGGATAGAAGGTTTTGGATATGACCAGCGGGTTCGATGATGTTAAGAGAGACGGCCTGACTTGAATGGATTTTGCATCAGGAGCCTCGAACAAAATGTTATTGGTGAGAGTATCATGGGACAAACAATGAGAATGTGTGTGTAAGTTCAGCTATGGTATGTAAATCTGTCAATGATATGAACTGGTGAAAGATGGAAGAGGAATCACTGCTTTGGTTCAGACTTTCTGAGTGTGTTTGTGGATGGAAAGAGCAATTTGCCCAATTTGGGGCCAAGCTGACTGTAAATGGAAGTAGGCTGAAAAAGATTCAGGATGTAACTTATGTCTTTACACAAATTAAATGCGTCAGAAATCAAGAGAAGAGTTCCGTGATTTATTGAATATATTTTGGCCTACGATTATTATTGGTATTAGTGAAACTTGCTATTAGAGTCAAATGTAGTAACTGGAATCAAGTGTAAAGCGTATAGTATTTTTAGAAAGGACAGAAGAGAGGACAGTACTACTAATGATGGGAAAGCAGTATGGGAAAGATACTTCATGAGAAGATCAAGATCAGAGAGTATCAGATTTGATCACAGCTTTAAAATAAGGCCGCAGTTAAGAATGAGAATAATGCTATATATATATATATAATCTAACGCCTTTCATTCCCTTATAGGATATGTTACTGTCTGAATGTCGGTTCTACGGTCGATTTTCTTGAGTTTCCGTGAGAAAAAATCCGCTTTTCCGTGCAGAGATCGCTAACTCGGGAATCATTCGAATATAAGCTTAGAAAAAGTTCATCCAGTCGGCGACTAGACTTGAACTGAAGTCTATCTTCTGGCGGCCTAGCGCAGAATATGCAAGCGTCACTTGCTCTGAGCTATACAGGCCTATTAGAATAATTTTGTGTCACCGGTAGATGATCGTGCCGTACTAATTTGCGAAGCAGCCAACTATATGGATGTTCCTATTAGGCCAGGTTTCCTGCTGAATTACAAAGATGGAAATGAAGACAAGCTCGGAATAATACGACCTTTATTCTCAAAATATCAGTTACTGAATCGGAAGGTATCAGCAACGGATGAGAAGTTTCAAAAAGGTGTTGATATGAGCACTACCTAAATTTGATCAAGCTCGAAGAATAAATTGGGCTGGAGCGAAATGGATATACGACCTTACTAAGCTAGATGTGCGTACATAAGAAGAACATATGGAAGCAATATTGTGAGAATAAGTGTGAGAGGTTTTAAGAAATATATAAAGCACACACCAGAAAGGTTACGATGTTTTAACAAAAACTAAGGTTGACTATGAAAACAAACTGGTAGCAAACGCTAAAACAACCGAAAAGAGTTATCTTTATATTCTGAAAGTAATAAAAAAATGAATGTGGAATAATGATTTTAGTGAATGCAGACGGCTCCTCTTGTGGCAGAAGCAGATGAGATTCTTCAAATTATAAGTGCCAACTTTGATAAGATCTATCCACAAAGTGTCTTCAACGTGATAAACAATACTACTAGTATAGTGTACTAAAAGTGTGTATTCAGCAATAGGGATATATGATATATCAGCACGTATGATATAGAAATCAGCTGAAATGGCTTGGCCCTTGGCATGTTTATATTACCTGATTTGCAGCTCAGAAAATATGCCGGAGGATGGGAAAAATATAATAACTAAATTGTAAAAGATCATAAAAATGTGTTTAACTACCGATCTTTCAGTATCTCTGGAATGCTGGTGAAGATTTTAAAGAAGTTGATAAAAACTCGCATACAGAAATCGGTGACAGCAAGGTATACTATGCAAAAAAAGCTCGAGTTTAATAAAGGTAAATTAGGTATTAGAAATTTACTAATATTTTATAAAAGTGTTACTGCTGAGTTGGATAAAGAGAACTGATATACCAGGATAGATTTAAACGTTGCTAAGACAATTGATAGGATACCACACGAAAAGATATTGCATAAACTGGAGAATATGAGATTGGAATATAGACTGTTAATTAGATAAGTGGATTGTGAGTGGTAGAGATCAAAAAGCGGATATGGTAGTTGTGAATCTACCAGAATTTTGATAACCATCCGCGATAACCAGCAGACCATGTAGCATTGTGTATATACTTTAATTATATTAGGAAGGACCTGACATGTGATGTTCAATACAATAGAATGTTCGATAGAATGATTTTGAATAACTTGAAACGGTTGGCAAATGTTAATGGCTATCAATTCAATGTTAGTAAGTAAAGCTATGCACTTTGGCATGATGAACTGCATGCCCCTGCATATTATACTGGCGGGATTATATTACAAGAAATTGATAAGGCTACGGATCCATTAGTTATGTCGGATAAAAAACTGATATTCAAAGGTGATATTGAAAAACTGCTTGTAGAAATCAGAATCTAATTGGAATGTTGAAACTATTTATCATTCCGCATCCTTGCATTGACCTGTAAAGCTATGTAAGAACGTTGGCCTTGCAGAAATATAATTCACTAATATAGAGCTATTACCCCTATCTACAAAGTATATACAGTAGTATATGAATAGAGTTACCCAAGAGAAACTTCAGCTGTCTCTGTATGAGACTAACTTATTTTTATTTCAAATAAGAGTTAATAAGTTAACTCATTTGAAAAGCCGACGAGATAGAACACAGGTCTTCCCAACCATCTTGGATATTTAAGAATCTCTGCAGATTCCTGAATTTCATGTGCAGATAGAAAGTTAAATTTAACAGTGAGGAAAACAGCATTACTTCCCCGGTGTTCATCGTAAAAATTAGTGTATTAACAATTACACACTACCAGATAAGAGAAGCCACCACTTGAAGCAGTAAAGGATAATGGTCATGGATTTAAATCTTCGAACAAGGCTTATTTATAATATAGAATACGAGTTTGTAAAATACAAACCCTATTCGATAGTGCTTTTCTTCAAATGAGGTCTGCATGATAAGTGTTTCGTGACCATAATACTGCATGATCTTGGTTTTGCTTTGCTGAATTCAATATGTTTTTATTGTTTCTCTATTATTTTGCGAATGTTATTTTTATTGTTAGATAAAAAATATATGCGTGATTGCATATATGTTTTGCTTCGAATTGTTGGTTGGAATCTTACTGCGACATTGATATACGTGAACCTTTTATCTGGTACATGATTTATATATTTCGCTGTTCCATCTAAGATGACTGCCATGCTTACTGAAGATGTGAAATTTCTCAGCTACTTAAAATTTCTACGTTTAACTTTAGAATTTCTTCATATATATGGCACATGTGAAAAATAACACTCATTTCGTTTTAATTTCATTTTTTTTTATATTTATTTATATCAAGTACGAACACATATAAATACAATATCACTTATAAGGAATAAGGAAAAAAAGTTTTTGAAACATTATATTTATTATTACATATTTTTTTTTACATATATTTACATTTTTTATTTACTCTTTACTAGTAGAAGGTTTATGGATTTCTAAGTTAGCAACTAGTTTTTGATAATTTGGTTTGTAATTAGTAATTGAACTTCTTATTAATTCTTTCAAATGTTGGTTTGTTAATTGAGAACGATGCTTATTTTGATAATATATACTATATATTATCAAATCATATCCACCAGAAAATATTATTTGAAATATCCATCAAAAATATATGACGAATTTCAAACACTATTGCTTTTTTGTTCCTTCTTGCCTTCTTTCAAGCTTTTCATTCTCTTTTTTGCACTGTAAAGGAATCAGATATGTCTAAAACAGTTGAACTTATTATTATTATTATTATTATTATTATTATTATTCGTGATCCAAGGATGACGTGATCTCATTGCGGGAGGACACCAACTGTACAACTCTCCGTCTCCACAACTAACGAACGTCTATTACCAATCAACTACATCAGCGCCATCTACCGCCCACCACAACAACAACAAGTATTTTTTTGTCTGTAAATTGCGTGTAAATTGGATATAAATAGTAGAAGAAATCAGATCGATTATATTTTGATAAACAAAAGATATAGAAACATTATAAAAGATGTGACAACATATCCAGGAGCAGACTGTGATACAGATCACATATTGTTGTCAACTAAGATAAGGATTAATCTAAAAAAGGTAACTACATGGAAATGGAACAAATCATGGAACATGGAGCGGCTGAAGATACCAAGTACGGCGAATGAATTCTCAAAGAAAGTAGAAGAAGAAATGAACGAGAGAAATATACAAGAAAATGATAATGCAAGTGAAAAATGGAAGATTCTGAAGGAAAGCATAATTACTGCTACAGAATTACCTTTAGCTAAAAAAAGGAGGAGGAAAGAGAGAAAAGAAAGAAACCATGGATGACGGAAAATATTTTGAGGAAAATAACACAAAGAAGAACATTAGTTAATAGTAAAACAGAGGAGAAAAAAAAGCAGTATAAAGACTTGAGTAGGGAGATACAAAGAGAGATAAGAAGAAAAAAGGAAGAGTGGTTAGATGAAATAAGTAAAGATACAACAGCAAAGGCAGAAAGAAAGGACATAAAAGGTGTTTATAAAAACATTAATATGATGGCAGGAAGGAGAAAGATGTTAAGGACTGGAGCAATCAAGAATGAAAGAGGTGAAATTCTGATAGAAAAAGAGAAGATATTACAGAGATGGGAAGAATATGTAAGTAAACTTTACGAAGACAGGGAAAGAGGAGAAAATTAAAGGAAAGAACATAGTGGGCAGAGACTGTGCATCATGAGGGAGGAATTGAATCTAGCAATTCAAAAGATGAAAGAAGGAAAATCCCCTGGAATAGATGGTATACAGATAGAACTTATAAGGAATATAGGTGAAAAAGGTATGGAAGTGTTATGGCAAATTATTAACGGAATTTATGAAGGACAAGAATTACCAGAGGAGTTTAGAAGATCAATTTTTATCCCCATTCCAAAAAAGATGGAAGTTTTAGACCGTAACAATTTTAGAACGATAAGTGTCTTATAACTCACACAGCAAAAATTCTGGTGCAAATTATTTTAGAGAGAATTAGGAATAAAATAGAAAAAGAAATGAACGAGGAACAGTTTGGATTCAGAACCAACAGAGGAACTAGAGAGGCTATAACTTGTCTAAGAATTATTGGGGAGAAAACACTAAACCATGGTAGAAAGTTGTTTTTGGGATTTCTAGATTTTGAAAAGGCATTTGATACAGTGAAACATGAAAGGTTTTTTGGCATTCTAGAAAATACTGATATTGACTCTTATGATTTGGAAATTTTAAAGAGATTATATTGGTCACAAATGACCAATATAATCTTTAAAGAGATTATATTGGTCAGTGTGTGTAAATGGAGAGGAAACAGGAGAATTCCCGGTGGAGAGAGGAGTCAGACAAGGATGCAAGTTATCACCATTATTGTTTAACTTTTATAGTGAACAAATGTTTAGAGAGGCACTTGAGGATGTAGAAGAAGGAATAAAAATAAACGGAAGAATCATTAATAACTTAGGATATGTGGATGATGTAGTAGTGATGGGCAGAAAGTGAAAATGGGTTACAACAAATTATTCAGAGAATTGAAAACTCTTGTAAAGAGTATGGACTAAGAATTAACACAAAAAAGACCAAGATAATGATAATGGGTAGAAAAATAGGAAATAATGTAAAAATAAGATGTGGAGGAAAGATTTTAGAAGAAGTGGAAAGATTTCAATATTTAGGTAGCTGGATCTCAGAGAAAGGAACTTCAGAGTTGGACATTAGAAATAGAATAGGCAAAACTAAATCGGCATTTATGGAAATGAAGAGAATTTTAATAAACAAGAACACTAAAATAGGCGTTAGAATTGGAATAGTTAAAGCAACAGTTTGGAGTATTGCAAGTTATGGAAGTGAGTCATGGACACTAAGAAAGAGAGATATGGAAAGAATTAATGCATTGGAAATGTGGTGTTATAGAAAGATGGAAAAGATTAGCTATACAGAAAGAATATCAAATCAAGAAGTTTTAAGACGAGTTGGGATGGAAAGAACACTGTTAAAGAATATTATGCAAAGAAAGACTAGATTTGCAGGACATCTTCTGAGAGGTTCTTCGGGACACCTGACAAGAACTATATTACAAGGGAAAGTTGAGGGGAAGAGAAGACGTGGAAGACCAACTAGAGAGTGGTTTAATGACATCGTTGAATGGACTGGTTTAAGAATGATGGAAGCAACAGACAGAGAGAAATGGAGAAGAGCTGCTCATCTGCTGCAATCCTCTTGCTAGAGGATGCTACCGGACGACGACGACGAAATTGCGTGTGTTCTGAAGGGCCGATTTGTCATTATGCGGGATGAAAAACCCGAGTTTCCGGGAGAAAAAACCCTACTACCTTCGTATGAGATCGGCTAACTCACCTTCAATTGAAAAAGTCCATATACAGATTCCTCCCGTAATTATTATTATTATCCCAAGAGACCACATGGAGTCCCAGCCTCATCTAGGCGGCCTCCTTTATACACACACACAGAGCTAATTAATCCATGTGTTAAACACATTCCGATTCTTTGCAGACACCACACTCTCAAGCAAGGAATTTCAATCATTCACAACTCTCCATACAAACACCTGCTTCTCCCTGCCTTGCTTATATAACATCCAGTTAATTGTATAACAACCCCTTATTATCTTGTACATGTCTATCATATCACCCCATTTCTCCTATCCACTAGGCTCTGCAAATTACATCGTCTCAAACTTTCTTCACATTCAACATTCCAGAGATCAGTTTTGGTCAATCGCCTCTGGGCCCTGTACGAAATCTCTTCATCCTGTTGAAAAGCAGGTGACCAAATCTGTGCACTGTAGTCGTGGCCTACTCAGAGCTTATACGATGGAACCAGAACCTTCTTACTTCTACATTGAATATGATCCATAATCATCGATTATTGATCATTCAATGATTCTGCGATTGTAGAATGCTTTATTTAAATGGTACGTCGTTGTGATTATCCAAAAGAATAGTTAAAAGAGAAGAGAGAAGATGAATGAAAGAGGTGCATTTTTTTTCTAGAATAATTTAATATTTCCTTAAGCAAAATTAAAAATTAGTACATTCTACATGTATATGAAAAATTTCATGAATGTCCCCATTTTCAACAATATTTGACCTCTATAAAGGCATGTTATTAAGGTACGCTGTTTCTAAAATGGCTCTTTGCATATGTTTCGGAAGCTTCACAAATTATAAGACATGAAAGACGGTTCCAAATTAAGCTATTTTTATTTGAATTCAGCTTTAAATATTGTTTAGCGCAATTTTTACATTAAAAATTTCTGATTTCATTGGTGAGAATTTTATTTTTAGAATGTAATTGGTGGTGCATTTAGAAAAATTTGCATTTTTTTTTTCATCCTCGAAGAGAGGCAAACAAGTGTCGCCATCTGGTATTCGCTAACTCGAACACAGTATACTATTTCTCTAAACGGCGTGGACTCCATGATCTATTTTCTTAAGTGTATGGAACGAAAAACTTGCTAGTCCGTTCAAGAGATAAACCAATTCGGGAACAGGTCAAAGAATGGTTAGGAAAAAGTACCTCTAGAAGAAAACTAGATTCGAACTAAGAACAGCATTCATCAGTAGCCCTCTAGCTCCAGAGATGCACACTTTCACAACGATACCAGGAACATGATTGTGCAAAATATTTAATTAAAAAAACATAATTATTTGTTTTACCTAAACTAATAGATTACTCAAAGAGTTGACATTTTATATTTTAAAAGATATTTTAACTGACCTGAAATTTACAACATTATTATATAGAAAAATTCTTCGAATTTCTCTATAAAACTTTCATCGAGTCTTACAAAATGAAATATGTAGTGCCCTACTGGGTGTGTTGTTATAGACGTATTACAGAGGAAATGCATGAACCATCATCTTTTTTATGGAAATGCAGTATTTTCGTTTCTAGCATTCGATGCACTATGTGCAAACCAGTAATGATAATTGGAGAATTTAATTATTATTTAATATACTGAATTAATTGAACTGTTGCGAGATACTTTCTACAAGGAACATGTTACAAAAGGAACTCGAGGATAGTTTTAGAGTTATTGGTAGATCTGATCATCATATTGGATGGGGGATTTAAGTTAAAGAAGTAATTATTCTACCTCTCGATGGTGATCATACAGTAAAAAATTAGGACGTGGATACGTTTAAAACTGTTCCATTCAGAAAATATTACAAGCTGAACTACAAAGCTGCAAATTATGACCAACTGAGGAGTATTCTGGGTTCTATGGCATGGTATAGGCTGGAAGGGAATGATATCGACAGTGCATTGGAATCGTTTAAAAATACTTACACGACGTAATATTGGAATATGTCACTAGAGTTTGAAGAATAAATAGAGTAGGAGAGAAATGGATGTGTAATCTTATCAAGCAAGAGATTCGTAAGAAAAGGTGATGAGGAAGGAATATGAAAATTGTATGGAGTAAGCCATAACAGTTACAAATATTGTATGGAAAGTTCAGTTCAAGTAAGAAAAGCAACTCACTCTGCTAACTGAAGACAACTCAAAAAAGAATTCTCTCATTATATTTGAAGTAAAGGTTGTCTGCTCAACGCAGATAGTATGCGGGTGACAGATGCAGGAGGAGATTGTTCAACTAATGAGAGTTCATTTTTCTAAAAGCTATCAAACTGGTGTAGGCATCATTCAGCTCACTTCTATCTCTTCACAGTATGAGGAAACTATGTGGATGAGCAGAAAGTAGTACACCTGTTGCCTAAACTGAATAAGAATATTACAATATCAGCTGATGTGATATCAACACAAATTTTAAAAAGTCAAGAGTGGTAAACTGAAGCTGGCTATTCCTTTGACCAGGCTATATAATTTCAGCTCCAAAACACGGACGATTCCACAGGAATTGAAAAATTGTGTGGTAATCCCTTTTGACGAGGGTGGTGTATCCAACTATGATGTATCCAACTATCGAGTGCTGGTGAAAATATTGGAAAGGTGGTTAAGCCTAGCATACAGAAATCAGTTGAGAGAGAATCTATACTTTACAACGAACAGAGAAGGTCATGTTTGGGCAAGTTACTCACATTCTATTGGCGTTCACGCGTGGATCATATAGCAAAGATTGCAAACATTTCAGAGATATAATTGCAATACCGAAATGAGCCTTGTCATGTATAGATAAGGAAGTCATTTTGGCTCCATACAATGTCTTTATAAGTCCAGATTACGACTGTTCTACGCGCGTCTGGTCTATTGGTTGCCGAGGTGATTCTGTTGCAGTGGAGAGAATGCAAATGAGTATTAAAAATCAGAATAGTGGAATAAACATTATAAAGACAAATGGAGAATTTATGAACTTCAAACAATAAGACAAGAGAAAGAGGTGGTGATATGATTCAGAATTGCAATCTTCTCAAAGTAAGAAACATAGATATCGGTAAATGATAGGGCTTGCGTTTGCTAAACTCAGTGGAAGTGGCATTTGCATCCTCTGGCCTAAGCTTCATGAAGATAGACTTATAGTTCAAGTCTAGGTGCTGACTAGAGGAACTTTTTCTAAGCCTATCTTCGACCCATTCCCGAGTTATTTGTGAAACTTATTTGTGCCTATGATCCCAAGTAAGATTATTCTAAGGGAAAAGTGGAAGAATTTTTCGAGTCATTACAAGAGCTAATATAAAGTAAATGGAAAAATTGTATTTTGGAGATCTGAATAGTAGATTAGGGAAAGAATCCCACAAAAGTTTAGAGAAAATGTGGATAAAATGGGAAGGCTAATAATTATGATAAGTATCTGTTACATTTCTGCTCAGAATATAGACTAATCATTACTAAGACCATGTTTCAACATAAGGATGTTTACAACTTCATGTGGAGAGAGGTCACAAGAAATAAGAAAAGTCTCGTTGACTTGCAGATTTTATAAGTAAATTTTAGACTTTGAGAAAACTTAAAGAAAACTTACAGTGGATAAAGGACTTAATGACATTCAGCATGCATTGGAGCTATGCCATCGGGAATAATAGCTTTACCATTTTCATGACTGATATTTCTTTCTGTGCTATAAAGAAATTTCTTTCTTTGTGTGGACTCTTTAATATTAATTTTATTCTTAAAATTTAAAAAAGGTCGCTCAGCGATTATTATTTTGATGGAACTCGTAATATGAATTCTAGCAATGGTTATCAATGGGAAATGGATCCCAGGAAGCACACAGTGAAAGGAGAGCAAGGATCAATAGTTTTGGATTTGGGCAGAGCATCATACACTTTTGAGTGAGATATTATCCTTATGTCCAGTGTAGAATTGTGAAAGCAAGCGGAAGCCTTTGAAGGAATAGTGTTTATATGAAATATTACAGAAATTACGTTGATGAGGTACCGCAGTTAGAGGAATTTAAACGCAAAGACGTCAGTTCATGGAATTATATGAGGAATATTTATAATAACAAAAAACAAAATTTCAGTTTAACGGTGACCATAGAATTCGAATTCAAAATGTTGATGAAATGTGGAAAGAATTTCATCTGATTAGCGAATGGTTTTATGAGAATTGTAAAGTTTAGCAAGCAGGATGGCGAGTATATTAAGGAAGAAAAATATTAGCATATGAAGGGAGATTATCAGTTGAGTGTACAGCCAATCCTCAAGAATTCTTTCGTTAGGTACACAGCATGAGGAAGAATGAATGTAACGAATGACCTAGCTACATGGAACAGGTGGTCGAGTTACCAATGACGATGACATGGTGCAGGTGTTTAATTAATTCATTAGAATATTTTATTCTCGTGCATTTGGTTTGATTTCTAGAGGAAAGATAGGTGTTGAAATGCTAGAAATGATCGAAGAGAAAGAAATTTCGAGAGTAAACTATTCTTACAAAGGCAGTTGGAGTAGATGATATTTTAGATGTAATTCAAGCGAGTGTCATAAGGAAGTGGCAGCGCATTAACCTGACTGAAAATATTCTCCAATCTCTAAGGAGATAAGATGGCAGGAGGGAGCAAGTAATGCATTTTCATAACAATGGTAGTGAATTAGAATCATCGAACTATAGACTGCCTTGTATTTCTTCAACGGTCGTTAAGGTTCTTGGAGAAATTTTAACAGCTTGTTTGAAAACTAAGAAAGTCAAGGTCAACATGAATCTCTTATTGGATAATCTGGTCAATGAAGGCAACAAATAATTATTGAGGTAAATTCATCTCCTCTAATGAAATTAGTAATTATTAATATTATTATTGTTATTATTATTATTATTAAGACATAGGTCTGATTTCGTAACTTCCCAACACAGCAAACAAACCAGTAAATAATAACTAACTGGTGTCATCCTCAGATAAGCTTACAAATAAGCTTCGAGGATGAAAGCTGAGAAATTACATCTCATCCAAGAAGAGGGGGAAAAAGAAAAATAATCCAAACCCATATATCCCATTTCAGTGCTGTAGTTACAGCGTCATCTTGAACACTCTCGTTTGCAGTCTATCCGCTTTGTGAGCAACACACGCAAAATAGCCTTCGCACAATAGTTCAAGTGAAGTCGTATCATGGCAAGGTAAAAATACAAAAACGATCTTATACGCAAAGGTTCGTTTCAGTAATATAGTAATCCTCTGAACTGCATTTGCGATCTTTCCTATAGCATAATTTCCCCAATATAATATGCCATTGGATAACTCATTACAAGACCGACTTTACATTTACTAACATTGAAAATTTTCATATGTCCACAATTCCAGCCTATTCAAATCATGATTACCCTACCTATCTTTGTATAATGTGAAGAATGAATTAATAACAATGAAACAATGACAGTTCCCCATATACTACTTTTTGATATCAATAAATTAGCCATCCTGTTTCCCACGCTAATATTTTATAATCATCATCATCTTCATCATGCGGGGGTTAACAAGCACTTAAGCATCCACCATCTTTCAAGTATCCAGCACTCACAAAATGATTTCAATAGGCTGGAAATTTGGGCAAACAAAAATGGCTATTAGTTTAATGTTAGTAAGTATAAAGTGATGCACCTTGGCATGATTAGAGTTCCAGCGGTATATTATATTCTCTGGGTTATACTACAAAACACTGATGAGACAAGTAATCTTGCCGTATTGGTGAATAGGAATTTGAAGTTCAATGATCACATAGCAAAAGTTGCAAATACAAATCAGCGGATTATTGCGATGTTGAAGCGAACATTGTCAGGTTAAAGGATAAGGAAGACATTTGGCCTCTTTATAAGCCCTTGATAAGACTGCGCCTGCATTATTACATGCATATTTGGTCTCCCGGGTTCCAAGAGGATAAAGAAGCTTGGATACGGTGCAAAGAAGAGTTACAAAGATTATATCCAGATTATGGGATTTAGTTTATTATGACTGATTGAGAGTATGTGGATTACAGAATCTGGTTAACAGAAGAAAGAGGGGTAATATAATCGAGGAGTATAATCTTCTGAATGAGTGTTATAGGATATTATCTGATGAAATTTTTCGTTATATGGAAGGTTAGAAGGAACGTGGGACCATCCTTGGTAGTTAAGTTTGTCTGCAGTCAAGAAACGGATAATAGCTAGGTTTTTCTCTCGTAGAGCTTTGAGTGAGTGGAACAGTTTGCCTTTAGGGGAAGTGAATGCATCTAGTTTGAATGAATTTAAGAGAAAGCATGACAGCTAGTTGGGTGATGTATGACTTCCCTCGATGAGTCCTTGACTCCCAGGAGATCTCAGATAATAATAATAACAAGAAGAAGAAGAATTAATGACACTAGCAGTTTTGATTTTGATCAAGAGAAATATATAAAAGCAATTTCAGCTGACGAATACTATAAATACCTAGGAATATTAGAAGCCGATGATATTCTCCACTCGAAAGTTAATCAAAACGCAGCATCAGAATACACCAAAAGAGTTAGAAATATTCTGAAAACAAACCTAAACGGATTAAACACAATTACAGCAATGAATTCTTGAGCTATACCAGTAATCCGATACACAGCTGGCAACATAATAGATTGGACAAAAAAGACCTGGACAAACTGAACCGCAAAACTAGAAAACTAATGACAATGCATCATGCTTGTACCTACCGAGGAGAATAGGTAGACGGGGTCTACTGCAAGTGAGACAGACTGTGGAAGAAGAAGAAATTAGTTTAAGAAGTTACATCGACAATTGCTCTGAGCCAATGATTCAAGCAATTACACAAGATGGCCTTCTAAAAGCAACAAAAAAAACATATCCGATTACAAAAAGGAACAACAAAATAACCGATATGTGCGCTGGGAAAATAAACCCTTGCATGGCCAATTTCTTCGAGATACTGAGGAAAACAGTGACGTGAACAAGACGTGGCATTGGCTACAATACGGATACATTAAAAAAGAAACAGAAGGATTTATTCTAGCAGCTCAAGAACAGGCATTACAAACTAATGCAATCAAAGCAACAATTTTAAATGAATAATAACAGCAAATGCAGATTATGCGATCAGAAAGATGAGACTGTAGAACATCTAATCAGTGCCTGCAGCAAAATAGCTCAAACTCACTATAAAAAATACCGCCGTGATCAAGTGGCCAAAATAATTCATTGGCATGTATGCAAAAAATATGCCTTTCCTACTTCTTATAATCGGTGGCAGCATAAAATAGAGACTGTATTGGGAAACGAAACAGCAAAAATTCTCTGGGACTTTAGAATACAAACTGATCGGCATTTGGAACACAATAGACCTGACATCACAATTATCGAACATCCACAGGTTTGGATTATTAATATCGCAGTACCTAGAGATAACAACATTAACAACAAAGAACTGGAATAAATTACTAAATATCGAGATCTGGCAATCGAAGTTGGCCCACTGAGGCTTAAACACACCAAAGTCATCCCAATAGTTATCGGTGCACTTGGTGCAACTTCAAAGAAGCTATCCAACTATTTATCAACCATAAACATCGATTAAACATTAATTGATGTTTAAACAGCAATTTGACATGAACGAAATGACCACATATGACCTACAAAAAACAGCATTACTTGGAACAGTCCATATTTTAAGACGCTATCTGACGGACTCTTCTTAGATCCTTGGGTAGAATCTGAATTGTTCTGTATCACCATTCAAATTTTTGTTTATATGATATCTTGTTTAGGCTGTGTATCAGTTATGCGAATAAAATTATAATAATAATAGTAATTCCCCGAAAGAACGTGGCTGTTCGGCTTGCTTGCTTCAGTAATGTTGAGAGCTATTCTGACTCTAGCATAGCTTCCAGTAGGGCGATCCTTATCAGACAGGTCTCAAATGAGGAACCAAACTAACAGTGTTCCATCCCCCATCTTAATGGTGAAAATAAGAAGAAATCCATACCGGATCAGGGCGGGAAGCTGAAAAGCGACTGGAAGGAACCAAACGTAAAAAATGGACTGTAGAAGAAAACAGAGAAATTATAAAATGTATTTACATATCAACACCAGAAAAATGAGGTTTCAGAAAGCGTATGCATTTAATTTGGAAACAAAAAGTCCCAGAATATGTAATAACAGAGCCAAGACTTATGGACCAAAAGAATTTTATTTTCCGTAACAAAATATTTACTGAACTTCAAGAGTGACGTAATAAACCAACAACTCAAGTAACAGCAAATCA